>NC_087200.1:22504871-22564871 GCF_015104395.2 Macrobrachium nipponense | reverse complement strand
CTCAAGGTGAGGCGAGGAAGGAACTGGTAACTCCAAAAGGTAGCTCTTACATCCCCGTTTACCAAATAGACAAGTTAGGTAAAATAGCAAGAATGCCACAGTCTTATGGTTAAGCAAATTAAAGCCTACGTACAGTACTGTCGCAATACAGCGCGCTCTATCTCGCAAATGTTTCACAGGTTCCTCGGGCAGCGTTGCTGACAGATTCTTGTTAGCCCAAAACGATACTACAAATTTTTTGCGTGTAATAGATAATCTACGGGTAATCTGCTTCGCGTTAAACCGTCAAAAAACCTTCGACAAAAATGCCCAATACTATGGATATATCTTACGTAGTATGCAAACCCAGAACGACTGACATATTCACTAAGTTTTGACAGAATAAGAACATGAGTCTACATACACTTTACTCGATATATACATATTATATATATATGTGTGTGTGTGTGTGTGTGTGTGTGTATGTATGTATGTATATATATATATATATATAGTATATATATATATATATATATATATATATATATATATATAGTATATTTGATTGTATAGGACGAAAACTTAAAGTAATCTTTAAAATTACGTATTTTGCGACTATGCTTCACAAACAGCGTTTCCAAGTTATCTGTTTGCTAAACATGGTGAAATTGGCAGCTAGGTTGTGGAGTTACCAGTTGTCTCCTAACCTCTCCTTGAGTGTACCGAAATACCTTAATCTGGCTGTACTATTGTACGCCATAAAGGACAAATGTAATTCTTAAGGTGTGTCCACACTACAGCAAAAAAAAAAAAAAAAAAAAAATATCATATACACACTTTGGCAACCAATCGTATACATATCACAACCATATTGACCACAAAGTCACGACCGTGACTGCAGAACGAAGCTTTGCAAATGCCGGAAAATCGTATACCGCACTGGTTAGCAGAACTATCATTAAGTAGGTCGTCTACCTGTATTCAACTTGTTTTTGATACGTAATAAGTTAGCGATTTGTGTTCATGGCATGTTTTACGGCAGAGTGACATTTCCAAAAATCATTTAGAAAGGCATTTACAAGATTCAGGCATGGAACAATTTACTTTTTTCATTATTAAAATCGGCGTCAAATATTTTACGATATTAACGAGGACATATTCTCTAGCATAATATTCTTATATGCAAGCTCAGTATTAACTTTCTAATTTTTATATGTATAGTTCCTATATTTATACATAAATACATAATTTAATTAAATAATATATATATATATATATATAGATATATATATATATATATTATATACATATATATAGAGATATATATAGATATATATATATCTAACCACCAACAACTGAATAATTCCGTCATCTCTGAACATACATTTACTTATGTTATAAGGGATGCTTGCTTGGAAAACTACTTCGACTAGATAATGGCCGTAACAATCAATGATATACGAGAGAGAGAGAGAGAGAGAGAGAGAGAGAGAGATATAATATATCCCCATTAGTCTATTTTATTAATGCTGGTAGTGTTTGTTGGAAGAAAGAACATTTTAAAAGTATCACAAGTCTCCCAAAAAATTTCGAAATAATTATGAAAGATTTGAATAACACCTTTATTTTGCATGAGGGGAACGAGTCTAATATTTCATAGTAAAAGATATGCAAAATCACATTACGTAAATTATTCTAAACACAAAGGGATTTCTAGTATTCAAACAAAAGCACAGCTAACTGATTCTTTGGTACGGAGGAGATAGAAATTGTACATGATGATATTCTTGAGGTGGCTTTTGCCGTGACAGCAATCAAATGGTCAAGTATATGACTATACACATAAGAGGAAACCAATCTAAATAATTACACATATGAAGAAGTATCACATAAGCAAATTCGAAGTTTAAAGTTTCTTCTATACATAACTCAAGTTTTCAATCAACTTTTTAAAATTAATTTTCTTTTTTTTTTTTACAATAAACGTTATATACCGGTAATTTTCAAAAGCCATTTTCATATATAAAAAAACTTAAAAATTTACCTAAAAGTACTGTTAATTGATAAAAATAGGTTACCAGCATCAATCGTTGTCTCAGAACAAAATCTGAATTATCTCATATAACCCTTCTGCATAAATATAAAACATAATTCTATTTCTTTCACTTTGGCAAAATAATAAAATTCGATATCCGAATAAAGGTGAAAGAAATAAACCCTAGTAACGGATGGTTATTACACAATTAAAATAAATAACAAAGGGTTCTTGATATAGAAAAATAATCTCATTTAACCCATAAGCTTTAATTACCATCCAAACCGAAAACTCAATTACAATAATATCGTAATCGACAAATGAAGTTAATTTCCTCTCTGGTAGAGTACCCTATTATTCCTTTTTTTTTTTTTTTTTTTTTTTTTTTTTTTGCCGGTTTCTCACTTTTTTCTACCAAGGAAGTGAGTCATCTAACTTTCCAACATCACCACCAAATGACCGTTATTGTTGTGATGCGAATAAGCAGCGGGAGGGAAAATGGAGATCCTATCGCTATTAGCTTTCTGTATTTGTTCCGAGGCTTCAACGCACTGAAATATGAAATGCCAAAATCAGAGACAACTGCCCACTCTCTCCATGGCTGCAGAAACCGATTGGATAGCATATATAAACATCAAGCCTTCCCGAACGCCAAGCCTCAATTCCCCCGTCGACGCATGCTGCTGCTTCATTATTCTCCTCATTATCCTATAAACGCAACTCGCACTGTATCAGTACCAGACGAGTCCTGGACAAGCTTTCTTGCGCCATCTTATAATAACCGCCTTACATTATTGCCTCGAATCATTTAACTCTGTCGAGCCATCCCATGACTTATCTCAGAGGGCAGGCTAATCTAGTTCAAAATTTTGCGAGGTAAGACGTTTTCCAATCAGGAAAATGTTTCTCTACAATTCGGGAAGTTTTGTGTTCGGAATCTGTTTATACAATTTCACGAAAGCCAATATGCAGAAAAATATAGCTTTCCTGGTGTCTTCAGTTACATGGCAATCATCGTCTCGTTGAACTGTCCCGTAAAAACAGTCAGAATTCTATTCCTGTTCTTCTAAAACCTTCCTTATATATATGGACGTATACCGGAAACAGCTCCTCACTTCTAAAAGGTACTCACACAAAGAATCGATATCGCGCGGTTTCTTCTGGCTACCTGGCCGAATTGATAGAAGATAGACATAAAGGAAATTTCCATACACTTACAAGCAAAATACATTCACTAAAAAAAACTAAAACTTTCTGCTCTAAAATGAAGAGACATTTAATGAAGTGTCCTGGTCATGCAGCACCCTTAAAGAACGCTGTGCAAAATATTTTTGACTGAGCAATGATTTTATTCACACACTATTTGTGCTCTTAGCAACGAATCTTATGAAGCTAAGATGACATAGAACGTGATGGATTCACCTGACGTTCAACTTAAGGCAGTAAGATACCTGGTATTCATTTTACCCTCTCGAATTTTTACCAAATACATAACTAAAGAGTACTAATCCGGTTGAGAGTATTAGAATATGATAAATTCGTTTCCCTTTAGATGCGAAAGTCAGACTGACCTTATTGAAATGCCGTTTATTACCTATAGTATATAGTTCTGGATGTATTCACAATATTTGAAGTAGAACCAATAACATCATGAGATGGGCAAATCCAGGTTATGACGGAATTACACCAGAAATGATTCCTGCTGATACTGGAAAAAAAAGCCTTATATACTATTCAGGCTGTTCTGCATATTGTGGAATGAGGAAAGAAAGACAGTAGATTAGGAATCAGAAGTCATAACCTAAGCACTAATCTGAGGTGACCTGACTTCAATGTGATAACTAAAGAAGTACAGCATTCAAGAAGGTTTAATATAAATATTTGCTAATCCTAGTCTCAGCACGCTGGAGAGAGAAACTGATAAAGGTTAACTTGAGATGAGAGACAGGAGTTGCCCAGAGCACATATTCAAGACTGCAGCAGTGTAAGGAGATTGAAAGTTCCTTTCCAATGACATTTGAAGATTACGAGAAGGCTTTCAAGTGTCCATTTACCAGGTATTATGACACCCGCCTTAAACATGTACAAATAACTGAAATTATCTATGACTAAAATTACATTAACAAAATTTATTATACCTAAGTCTAACCAGACCTGTAATGCTAAACGCACATGAATCACAGTACGACAACGAAACTAGGAAGATTTGTATTTTTTCATACAAACACAAATCACGCAATGACAATGAAACTGTCAAACGATTCTGAATAAAGCATTAACATTATGAGTCAGACATTACGACAGACTTAGAAACGGCAATATAAGAGAAATCACGAAAGTTCCAAACTTAGGTGAGATAATGACAAAAGGGTGAAGGAGAGTGACCGCTGGGCTCCTCTGGGCACCAGAAGAAAAGGAAGACCTAGGCCTACTTAAATATGAGAATAGAGGTTGGCGTTAAGTGGAGCTTTGTGGAGTATAAAGCACAAGAAACAACTAAGTGTCGGAATTTCCCAGAGGCCCCTGGAGTCACTAGGAGTTGGATGTGATGCTGATGATGTATCCCTTAATGCTACCAAATCTGCGTATCCTTGTAAGGTGAGGAGTTATTTGGTAAATTCCTTCTAAACATTCACTCCTTACGATGGAACGTCTACACTCTACAGCCTACCTCATAGGTTTGTTTGTTTGATTTGTGTTTTTACGTTGCATAGAACCAGTGGTTATTCAGCAACGGGACCAACGGCTTTCCGTGACTTCCGAACCACGTCGAGAGTAAACTTCTATCACCAGAAATACACATTTCTCACTCCTCAATGGAATGCCCGAGAATCAAACTCGCGGCCACCGAGGTGGTACCTATCTCACAGGGAACACTGTAATATTAATCCAGTATTTACTACAGCATCCCTTCAATTGACAGCTACATTCCCTTTTTATCTTTTTATTCACATCTATTTATTTTTCCTTTATCTGTCAAGTTCTTAAACTCCTTCCCAAACTTCCTTTATAAACATTATTTTCTTATGCATTAGATTTAAGGCCTGATATGATCTGTATATTAAACAAAACTAAATGGAAGTTGAAGAAAAAGGACAAGACTCCTCACGTTCATAAATCGAGCATAAAAGTGATTAAACTAAATATCAAATCAAATAGCTAGGTCAACTCTCGAGGGACCAACGAATCTTGAAAGCTAGGGGCACTGCATAAATCTGAGCACATGTCATAGGGTAGCCCATAAAAAAAGGTACCAAGTCTGGTAATTGGTTGGATCTAGTTGGGTCCTCTCACTGGGACTTTTAATCGTCCTTTACTTTACTGATTAAAAATTGAGCACGATGTTTTGGATGTGTCCTACTCCTGTATATTACATATAAATCTTAGCAGATTTTAACTTTTATGAAAAAATAATCCTAAAAATTAAACTCTTAACGGAGCAAAAAAATCAAGGTTCAATATGCTCACAGCAGGTTCTACTATTAAATGTTATTAAAAAATTTGAACATGATGAAATTACGAGGAGCAGTAAAATCCCGATTTCAGTTACAATAGATAGAATAAGATATCAGTTATCACATATCACGACCTTCAATTACTGTGAAACCGGCAGCAATATAAAACCGGAATATAATTGGGCACCAAACTTAGTTACGAACATTCTTTTAATTCCTCATGTTACAAGCACTTTACAACACTTTAACCAGTGTCTGCAGTTTTTTTTTTTTTCGTCATTATCCCCAAATAAACACTATCAACTGCAAGTCAGACAAATGACAAAAGTGTTGCTAGGGGAAGCGCTGTGAGGGTTCAGTCGAGGATCGTGTTTCTTCTTGGATAATTGCGGAAAAGATCACGAAAGTCAAAACATGTGGTTATCATTAAAAAAATTCTGGCTAGGTCGTAGGTTTCATCACTCATGAGAAAACAGCTACTCTGAAATATCAGTAAAAAAATTTTAACACGATATTTTAATAACAACTATGTTCATTGAGTAAAGAATATAAAAATTTGACAATGACAAATAAAAAAAAAAAAACAGCCATAATAGAGTTGTAGTACTATGCAACTCAGACAACTGAGGTGTCATGAGCTTTCAGACAAACTACAAACCATTTACAAATGGGCAAAGAACCATAATCATAATCAAAATGTACTTTATGTACATTATCATCGCCCGATTACCGCGATATAATCAAACTGCAACCCATGGAATGCTTCCTTAGCCGTGGTCAACCTCTAAATCAACATAGATGACGAAGTTTGGGGGAACCTTCGAACCCCTTTCCCTCCATCTCAATACCCCCCCATGTTTATATTTCCTCCAACCGCGAGAGCCTCCCCACATCCTTAATATCCTCAGAGCCACTATTCCCAACACCCTTCCCGTATGTTTAATTACTACTGAATATTTATAGCCTTCCCTGCACCATACATAATGTGAAGCAATTAGGAGATTACCCTTTGATAAACTTTCCCACCAAGATTTTTCCTCCTCCGCTTCTTCCTTTTATACAGTGGAACAGGATCTCAAAAGTAGTGCGAGATGCATCGTCGTCGTTTTCATTGACAAACACAAGACCGCCGTTACCAGACCCTGATATAAATAACCCTTGGTTCGATTTTCGGATCGTCTCTCATCGCTGCTTCTTGATGAGATTCCCCCCATTTAGGACAATGAGAAAACTGCTCCCCCCCCCCACACAGCATGAAAAGTTTGTTAACATTAACAAAGATTATCTTCCGTTCTGGGTAGCCACGGGTCATGCTGATGTACTAGTTTGTGCTTTTTTTACTCTCTTTTAGCTTTATCGTCACAGTTCAAGATTTTTTTTTTAAAAAGCATGCATATTATTCCAATATGATAACGCAATTCTTCGATAAGGGAAAGATTTGCTCGCTGATGATGTGTGTGTGTGTGTGTATATATATATATATATATATATTATATATATATATATATATATATATATATATATATATATATATATATATATACATACACATATATATATGTGTGTGTGTGTGTGTGAAAGCAAAATAAAATTTACCTCGTATTCGCTAAAGAATGCTATTTGCATATAATACACAAATCTAAATACCATTTCACCACGGGGGGCTGTGAAAAAGAAATGAAAAAGTTTTTTTGCACGACACGTTTATTAATACACGCAATGTCATTTCACGATCTTATTCACAGTTTGAATTTCAAGATCTCTGTGAGATGTTACGAGAAAAAAAATCTGAAAATTCTCCACATCAAAACTAATCATTTCCAACAATAGGTGTGTCATCTTGATATAACTTTGGTATTATAAATCAGAAAAACACCCAACCCGTTTTTATTATAAGGGAATTTACACGCCGACCTGTTGCATCTTTACCGTAATACATACATTCATACATTATATATATATATAATATATATATATATATATATATATATATATATATATATATAGTATATATATATATATATAATATATATATATATATATATATATATATATATATATATATATATATATATATATAGAGAGAGAGAGAGAGAGAGAGAGAGAGAGAGAGAGAGAGACCTTACCTTGCAGACCTTACAGATCGTTCGGGTTGCCCCAAGTCCCTCAGTGTGAGGCACCTCTAATGTCTTCCACAGAATTGCTAATACATCTTTCGGTTTATATTTTGCATCTTCCAATCTTGAATGGTATGGGATGCAGCTTAGATATTTGTCGAACTTATTCTTAAACACTTCTACACTCACTCCTGATATGTTCCTCAGATGAGCTGGTAATGCACTGAATAGACGCTGCATTATCGATGCTGGTACGTAGTGGATTAACGTCCTGTGTGCTTTCCTTAGTTTTCCTGGTATAGATTCGGGCACTGTAATCTACCTCTGCTTGCTCTTTCTGATAATTTTAGCTCCATGATGTTTTCGGTAATTCCTTCCTGTATTATCATGTAGCGTTCTCTTCTCCTTTCGGGACTATACAATTTTAAAATTTGTAATCTTTCCCAGTAGTTAAGGTCCTAAACTTCTTCTATTCTAGATGTAAAGGACCTTTGTACAATCTCAATTTGTGCAATACCCTTTTAGTAGTGTGGGTACCATATCATATTGCAATATTCAAGTGGACTACGTACATACGTTTTATACAGCATAATCATGTGTTTGCCTTTTCTTGTTTTGAAATGCCAGAACAACATTCCCATTTTTGCTTTTCATTTTGCCATTAGTATTGCTATTTGATCATTGCATAACATCACACCAAGGTCTTTAACTGCTTCCTTATTTGTGATTGTCTCATTAATAGGTCCTCTATATGCATATGGGATTCCTTCTTTATCACTATAATTTATTGATTCAAATTTATCAGAGGTAAAAAGCATCCTATTTATCTCTGCCCATTCATACATTTTGTTTAGGTCTCTTTGTAGCGAGTTCTTATCTTCGTTACAATAATTTCTTTACTTATTTTTGTGTCATCGGCGAAACTTCTAACTACCAAGTCCTTAACATTACTGCCTATGTCTGCAATCATAATAACCAACTGCAATGCAGCTAACACCGTACCTTGTGGCACACTGGATATTACCTTCACTTCATCCGATTTCTCATCTTTGCAATAATTATCTGTTTTCTGTTTTGCAAAATTCTTTTATCCATTTTCCTACTTTGTCCACAATATTATGTTTTCTAAAATTTTTTCACTAATATATTATGCTCTACCTTGTCAAAAGCTTTTGCAAAGACTAGGTAAACCACATCTGTATCTTTTTCATTTATCATATTTTCATATATGTTCTCATGGTGGGGTTTGTGTACTTTTTCCGGGTACAAAACAATGTTGTCCTATATTAAACAAAATTATTTTTCATTGAGTGTTTTATTATATTTTTCTTCATTACCCTTTCATACATTTTCATAATATGTGATGTTAGACTCACAGGCCTATAATTACTTGCCTCTAATCTTGATCCGCTTTTGAAAATAGGGGTAATATATGCTAAATTACGTTCATTATCAATCTTGCCTGTATCTACACTTTGTCTTAATAATATTGTGAGCGGCTTGGCGATAGAATAAACTACTTTCTTGAACAGAATGGCAGGGACGCCATCTGGTCCGGCTGCCGATCCATTTTTAATTTCATTAATAGCCTGCACATATCGGCTTCATTATTATCTATGTCCGATAAACATTCACTATTTTCATCTCTTATTTCTGTATCATTATCTTCATTATTAATTCTAGGTGTAAATTTTCTCATATCTTTCTGCTAATGTTACATATTTCCTTTTTATCATTCGTTAATCGCCCTTTATTTCTCAGAGAGAGAGAGAGAGAGAGAGAGAGAGAGAGAGAGAGAGAGAGAGAGAGAGAGCCAAATCAATAACTTTACTTCCATTTTACAATGGTCATTCTACATGTAACAGTTAAAAATATATACATGATAAAAGGGGAATTTGACGTTTTAAATAATATATATCGCTAGACTAGCAAAACCATATTGCCAGCAACATCTGAGTTATACTAAATTTCTTATATGCTAGCGTTGTTACTAGTGATAAGTATGATTAAATAGAAAAAAATTTACAACATACAATAATGAGAAGTACAAAATGGTTCAATTACTAACAAACTGTGACTTCTTAGAACCTAAAATCTTAAAATCGTTACAAAGTAATAAGTTAATGAAACCCATAACTGGGTAAACAAACATCTAAGTATAAAACGAAACCAAATATGAGATGACTGTTAAAAGCAAAAACGATGTAATAGCTTAAAGGGTATTACAACTTAATATTGAGAGAGAGAGAGAGAGAGAGAGAGAGAGAGAGAGAGAGAGAGAGAGAGATTCAACTTCTTTACCAAATATCAATAATGGTTTTATTTACTGTGCATTTGTAACTTCAATTATTTTACAAGACAAAACTGTTTTTAAACAATGAAAAGAAATTCAAGGAGTACTGACTGATATCAATACAGCCAGTCTAACAGCCTCACCCACCTCTCTCTCTCTCTCTCTCTCTCTCTCTCTCTCGCTCTCTCTCTCTCTCTCTCTCTCTCTCTCTCTCTCTCTCTCTCTCTCTCTCACAATAAATGACATAAAAAAACTTTAATTCTTACACTGCACTACCTACTCAAGAAAGTAAATACGTTTTGTACTCAGATTGAAAAAAAAATAAATAAATAAAAATCCTGTCTTCAGCACAAACCAGAACAATTTTGTTTACAACATTTCATCCCATTTTTCATTCTATTGGAAAATAGCGACCTATCCCTATTTGGCAAAATATTTCCTTATACTCAAATTACTATAGTTCTAAAGATATAATGCATTTCATGCAAAAAAAAAAAATACTTTTACAGTTTTTGTATTTTTATGTGTATGGGTGAGGAGAGAGAGAGGAGGAGAGAGCGAGAGAGAAGAATGAGATGAGGAAGATGGCAGAGGAGAGGAGAGAGGAGAGAGAAGGAGAGAAATAATACCTGTATTCAAAATATGACTAAAATAAATGACGGCTCACAGTGATATTCCAACCTTTCACTTGTTCTATTTTACGTTCCTCAGTCTGACCGCTCCTCCTCCTCCTCCTCCTGCTTCTCCTCCTCCACATCCTTTTTTTTCACAATTTAGAGAATGGAGGAGGGGGAGAAGGGATCTTTAAAACTATCTTGCGAGAAGAAGAGTCAGTAGCTATATTTCGAATGCCCGCAGAGGATCCCGGATGCAATCTTCGTTCTTAAAATGCCAGACATATCTTGCATACCAGAAGCACCAAGCAATTTCAGCTTACATCATACTCGCAACCATTTTCCTTCCTTCCATATACATAGTGGAAGAGGAAAGCCTCAAGCCTCATGTTCTAAGAGCTTCCAATTGTCTCGCCATTTTATAGTTGGCCCCACCAAAATTGTTAGGTTATATTCATTCCCGCTCTCTGAAATAATCTCGAGAATAATTTCCCTGCTTTGCGTGCTCGGCACATAAATGCCGCATCTTCAGATTTAGTCTTATCTGCGTTCTCCCTTATTCAGTTTAAAACGCCAACAACTTTTTTTTTTTTAATAAATTCTTGGTCCACGCTCGATGTTCCTACAGCATGCTAACACAGCATGCTAACACATTCTTAAAGCATGTAAGTTAATGCTGTACAGCAATCGTTATTATTTATTTGAAAGATTAAAAAATAAACTAAAATGAATGACTGAAACATTTCAAAAGGTAATCATTCTAATAAAACAGCAACATTAACAGTCATAAATAAATACAATCAAAGTGGAAGAAACCATTACTGGTCAAAAAATGCAATCTAAATGGAAGAAATGTCTGGAGAAGAAAATGAGTGATAGTGGTAAAGGATTTTTTCCCAAAATAGCCGAACATCTTTCGTAATCCTTATGAATAATCGATCATACTCAAGAACGGTGTGACTTGCAGATACGTAAGATACAGAAAATAAGTTAATCTTTTCAAACGCCTGAGATTAATAAGCCTGCCATTATCAAGTTGTTGAACAGGTACACGTACTAGGCTGATCATATCTCGCAAACAATTTTCAACATATTTTAGAAAAGAAAATGATGCGATAGCACTTGACATTTCAAGTAAAAATTTAAGGCGATTATACTGACGAGACATAAGACTCATAGCCACCTTTATTTAGAATTGGGGTTAACCGATCAAACCGTGGCCGCCTCCCCCCCCCCCCCCCCCCCCCCCCTCACACACACACACAGATAAATGCGTCATTCTTGGAACACAGTTACTAATAAACTACATCGATAAGTCGCCGTTTTCTGTAATTATATAATAATAGCAACAAAAACAGGTTCATTTTTATGCTCTCGTTTATAACATAGAAAACTAAGCGAGTTCTTGGATACGAGATAGAAATGTTTACTGCAAAATTTGATCCTCTGGAGTTGTACCTTTGTTAGCATGAGAAGCTCCCCTATTTTTCCATAGTTCTGCGGTAAAAACATAGAGGTCAGTTGCGTGTATAAAGCAGGGTGAAAAAAATTCTAAAAAAAAAAAAAAAAAAAAACTCACTAATGTGAGACAGATCCAAGGAAATTAAGCCAATTAAAGACGAAACCAGTAAAGGAGATCACTAAGGGATATTATCCAAACCCTACTGGAAACCTAAGAAAAGTCATGGAAACGTAACAGGAATACCAAGATACCCCTAAATTAGTACAAGATGACGCGGTATACAAGCACAAAAGAGCATTTCTCCACTCAAATGTGCCTCATAAAGCCTAATGAATAGACTTATTTCAACCATATGCAGGCAGCATGTCAACTTAGATCATAAATGCAAAATTAATCAAAATAACATGTACAACAGTGCTTAAAAAGGAGACGATTCTTCAAAGCATTCCTTTTAATACATAAAACTCATTATAACATTTTGAGACCACAAAGAAATTAATCTTGCATTTTAAGTATTATAAACTTCTCGTCCCTCAGTATACAATGTGGGGATGTGACCTTCTGGCACTCCTAAAATGGCCTAGAGAGGCGGGACAGGTCTATAACAAACAAAAATCTACGGCTGAAGGCCAATTTTACTGAAAAGGAGGAATTTACATAAACTTTGGACTTCAGTTTAAATGAACTATATTTACATTTAAATTATGTGTAGAATCCAAAATTAATGGAAGGTGGTTGATTGTAGGTCCACAGGAAACACGTGGCTGGGAAATGATCCAGACCCAGAGAATTGATTTGTGCAAAGCGTGTTATTTAAATCAAAGCGTCGTAACCAAGGGTTCCCAATATTTCTCTCACAATCAGGCACGATCTTTGTCTGCAAAGAGACTGCATTCTAGCATCAGTACTAAGGCGATGGATGTGGGAAAATGCTATGCATTACTGGCTCTTAGCATTTCATATCAAAGCTCACTCAAGGGGGCATAAAATGACTGGGAGCTTATACAGAAAGGAATACTGCATTGTGTGATTAACTAGCGGGATGTTTAATATCATGACTAGCATCCCAAGGGGAATCAATCACAGCACTGAACCAAAATTTGGGGGGTGAGAAGCTGAACTAAGAGGGGGAAAGTCACCTTGGAAGGATGAAACAAAATATGGACAAGAGGAAAATCGATTCACTGACTGCACTAGAAATTTCTCTCACAGTACATGGAAATCCTTAGTAATTACTCTCACAGTACATGGAAATCCTTAGTCTTGTTGTCTTCTCAGCTGCTGATCAATGGATGGTATAAGAACACTTGTGGGATCCCCAGAGGAAGCAGGGGAGCTCTGCTGGTGAGAGGCATTTGGGAAATCTGAGAAAGTTCTGAGAGCGCGCTGCTGTAGCCCCATCCTTTTAAAATTTTGGCATCAATGTCTTCCCCCTTTTAGGGCACCTGGGGAGATTAATTCTAGGCAGCAATGGGAGTAGAGATGATTTAGGGAGAATAGAGGCTTCCAGTTCAGAGGGGCAACTGGAGAATGAATGAAATTGTATATAAAGAGGTATTACTTTTCCTCGGTTCTGGCTTAAAATACTGAACAAAAGTAAAAGTAAAAAATCTGGTAAGGATATGACACTGATCTAATTTTAAAACTCCGTCACAATGCACACAAACTAAAAAGTAAGTTTCTTAAGTATAATGTAGTATTAAAAATAAAGTAGTCACTACAATGTGGGTGAGATTGATGAGGGATCATGACGTCAAGTCACATAAAGGTAGGGCCAATGCTTGGGTGATAAAAATATTGTCTGTGCACATACCTACCCTCCCTAGGACCCAACATTATATTTTTCTTGGCTCTGTAGAAAATGATGACTAACAAATCCTAATATTATAATTTCATAAAGAACAGGGAACGAACTTCATTTGAAACACCAGGCCTCACATGACCATGCTGCAACATGAAGACGTTACAATCAGGAAGGGGTGGTAAAACACTGAGAGAAGCATCACACTAAATCCCTTGAAAACTGCCAAAAAAAGAAGGGGGTAAACCCTAAATTGCTCAAGTCTAAGCATTAGGAAGAGACAAGAGTCAAGGATGAGCTACTCTGGAATGTAACAGAAGAATCAACTGTGGATTTACCTGTTAATGAAAAGATCATATTCAAAGGGTTTTTGGGTACACAGTTAAGCACATTATCAGGCCAGAAGAAATTCAATAACTCAATTTCTTTCAATAAACAAGTTATTCCTATCACAAGGGTTCTTGCAGTGTACAAAAAAATACAACTTTAATCGTAAACATTACGATTAATCATGTATTTGTACAAATAAAATCGTGTACTAAAATATTACCAATGCAAGTAACTAATGAAATCTAACAATGCAATTTACGCAAGAGATTAGATTATAGATAAAACAGATTTCAGGGTCACACCTGAGTAGTAGTTACCCCTCATTCACTACAATCCACCTCTGCTGCCGTTGATTTTTGAGGTTTCAGTGCATTCAGGGAAGAAAATGGAAGATAAAACATGAATAAAAAGAAACAGTTGTTTATCTGTAAGGTGTTCCTGGCTTAGCTCATTTCCTCCCGTTACCTGCGATTATAAGATATATACACTTCTATGAAAACCTCTCGTTTTTAAGCAACTGTTGTTTGTAACAGTAACCCCATATCTGAGCACAATTTTGGGCAGTATTCACATCATAAGTGTACATAATCTGGGATAGTGATTGAGCCATACATTTGTAAACTATGAAAATGCTCCTGTCATTCCTCACAAAGCAATTCAATAACTGAGCACTTTCTAATTAAGAGCCCAACTCCTGTTGACATCACTTAATCCATGAATCCTCAGTTTTGCATGGTGGTCTTTATTGAGTATCTAAATTATTGAGATCTGTGGGCTAAATAGTGCATCGTTCTGGGTCTTAACTCTGTCGTAACTACAGGTTTGTTTTTTGTTTTTGTTTTTTTGCTCCTCTAAACCTGAAGTGCAACTTCACTTAATTTTAGGAGTTGGCTGTCTATAAAAAATGAGCCAACAAGTTGGAGTAGTATGGATTCCACTGAACCTTTACTAATCCCCTCCCACCCAACCCCTGGGCCGATATTTGATTCACTGTCATGCTTGTATTGTGTAGTGTTCATTGAAATTAAACAAAATCATTGTCTCTACAATCATGTTTTCAGCTTTGATCTATATCGACATTATGCCAGACCTAAGGTAGTCGTCAGATGTCCTACTACAGTAGACTAGAGAATGTCAAGTCTGCAAAGCTACCTTCACGTTTCCAGTCACTAGATAGGTGCGGCACGATTCCAAAGTAGCTGGACATATATATCAAATAGCAGACTCGGGGGATTGGCTAATGCTCAGTGGAATCTATACTTCTACAACATTTGGTCACCTGTTTCTCGGTTCTTTTGGGTGTATAGAGAGCTAGCTCCTAAAAGTAAGTGAAACTGTACTTAAGGTTCAGAGGAGAGCCTGTTGTTGATGATTATCTGAAACATAATTTTAAAGCAAAAACCTTTAAGTGGAAATGACCCAATCTTCAAACATCAATGCACTTTACCAACATTACTCAAATATCATCCAAGCCATAGAATGAACAAGTACATATTTATCTATGATGAATAAACTGATTCACCTCACTTACATGCCTCGCAAGTTTTATTATCCGTCAGTATTACATCGGCTTTCTTTGATGTACGGAGAGGAAACTTGTCGAAGATCATCGTTTTTTTTTCATGACAATACCTATGTCATGGACTGTAACACTGTGGATCTGGCAAGAGCCTACCCTTGCCCTATTCTCCAGACCTGGCACCACGTGAATTTCACACTTGTTTCACAATCTCATGGGCCACCTCAAATAACTCGTCCATTATTGACGATGAGGCCAAGAAGCCTAAGTTGATCTGTAAAACAAATAGGACGAACCCATTTTCTTTAACATCAGTTACAAGGTTCCAGAATATTATCAAAACGGAGGGACTGCACTGAAAGATTAAGTTTGTCATGATTTAAGTTTTCCCACCCTTTATAACTGAGATTGCAAGCTTTCTTTACACAGCTTCGTACACCACTCAGACTTTTCCACGTAAAACAACAACTTATTTTATGAAACGCATTGTTGAGGGTAATCATTAATCACTAACACGATGTAGTAAAAAAAAAAGTGCTAGCAGAAATATCAACTTATCTTACCTAACCATGTATTACGTCAAAAGAACAAAATCTAAGATACTTAGTTAGGTGCTGAAATAAGAATCACAATTCTATATTCTAAATTCTATATAAAAAAAAGTAGTATGAAACACATGCTTTCAAGATAAACATTAAAACTACGATAATAATAATAATATAAAAATTCTTGAAGATCACAATACAAAAAAGTGACAACTTCCAGTCATGAATTTTTCGGAAGAGACGTTGAGAAAAAAAAACCTAATAAGAAAAAGAAAGAAATGAAAATTATGACGAATTGTCCGTTTCATCCTGGATAGACAAGATGGCGTTTCGACCATGCTGCTTTGATATTCAGAGACAGAGCTCAAGAAAGGTCAACCTATCGTCAAGTCAACTGAAGTGACATTTAGAAATGACGTTTTCTTATTATATATCTTTAAATAGAGAGGAGGAAGACGAACCAGTGTTCCTCCTCCTGCTCCTCCTCCTCCTCCTCCTCAACAGTTATTCGACTGCAACTCCTGTCTTCTTCCATGTCTATAATAAAGGTTACCTATGAATCTTTGCATTATTTCTAAAGGGAGCGATTTCCTATCTGAAAACAAGTTTACACCCACTATCAAGCGAGTGTACACACACATTAATATATATGTAATTATATAAATTTATACATCCCCATCCGCGGATTATCCGCAATTTATATAAATCCACATCTGCATCCTGACCATTTCTTAACAACGGCATCCACATCCGCATTAGCATTGCGAGCAACATCGGCATCCGCAGTTTGAGAATGCGGATATGAGGATTTCACCCCCGGCTAAATGTTCAATAGCTCATACTCATACATTGTAGCTAAAAGTAGATTTTTATTCGTTTGTTTTTTGCTAAATATGGCTTTTTCGTTTTATCATACAGGAAACATGATACACAATTATACATTTCTCCTACAGTATATACTTTATGTATATGTAGCTCTGTTATAACATATTTGTTTAAGTAATTTCATGTCATTTCCAGCACTTGTAATCACAAAGGCAAGGTCATTTTGGAAACTCTATTATTTTCCCACCAAACTCTCCGTTCTCTCTCTCCTCTCTTCCCTCTCTCTCCTCTCTCCTCCTTCCTCCTCTTCTCTCTCTCTCTCTTAATGCGGAAAGAAACTGGGCTGTCTGAGTTTTGTTACCCTTATCATGCAATGAGCATGAAATAACCTTGTGCTAAGACAACTAGAACGTTCGTGTATCGATGTTAGTTTGTTTGTTTACATTATGAAAGTATACAACATATACATGAGTATCACTTGTGTTTCTACTTTCAATTAGTACACCAAATATTATGTAGTAACACAATTTTGAATTATTTGTCTAAAAATCGTCAAATATGTGCATATGCATCCGCATCCGCAAATTTAAGAGTGATGTCCGGATCCGCAAATCCCATTTTCAGACATCCGATACCTCTGTAATATATATATATATATATATATATATATATATATATATATATATATATATACACACAATATAGATAGATATATATATATATATATATAATATATATATATATATATATATATATACACACACAAATTAAACAATTTAACGACCCTTCGTCCGTTTGCGATACCCATCTTTTTTCGCTGTTGTCAAGGTTAGCAATGAATAGTGACACCCAAGTCACTGAGACCTATTCCAGCGTTGTACAGTACCACCCACGCACACAAGATAATGTCAGAGCGGTTGCTGAGGACAACAGAGGGTAATTACAACAATAAAAACTAATTATAACAAGATATAACCAATTTCCATTCCGGGAATTTTTTCATTCTATAGTTCCACAGTCGACTTAAAAAGTCCACTTCAAAATCTTGATAAAATTTCTCTGTTTTTAAAATAACTGAGTAATAGCAATATAAAGAAAACAAACGATAAGGATAAATCGTATAGCAATAACTAAAAACTGTACTTTCACTTTTTTAGCATATTATTGTATCTAATTATATGTACACACACAAGCACACATACATACATGCATACATACATACATACACACACACACACACACACATATATATAATATATATATATATATATATATATATATATATATATATATATATATATATATATTTACGTATTTAGCGGCCTTGAGAGAGGCTATATACGTAAACGGAAATAATTGAAGGAAGACAAGTTGAAATTAATTGAACTTACCGTAAAACTGATTATTAATGAATATTTCTTTAGAGGAAAAGGTCGCCAGAAAACTCAGCTCGTTACTTTACAGCTATTTATTTACAAAAGAGGCCCTTGCTGGCCTGGAGAAAAGTGAATGCTATTGGCCCCCCACGTTGGGGCTTATAATCTCTCACAAGTGGGTAGCTGGCTAAAGTGTGACTAATTCAAGCTGGTTTCATAAAACTTGGGTAATGCACACTTGCGGGCAGAGAGACGGCACGTGACTCATGGAATCTGGAAAAGAATCCCAGATTAAACAAGATAAAAAGGAAGGATTTCTTTTTATCAGTTACTATTAGCAATTCGTTCTCTAACACTGGGGAAAAGGAACTGTTTAACGTTTCACTGAGGTATGCAATGACTTCATTGGTCCGGGACGATCACACAAGGGGAAGCATGCGGCCATGAGGCAGTGAGAGGGAACAAAAGGATGAATTCCTTTTGGGGCTGGAAATCGAACTGGGAGAATGAGGATCAAAATGATAATAGGTGATAAGGGAGAGACTGGCAATATGCTGTTCCACAAGACGTACCTGGATGCAATGTTCAGTGTGGACCTTTGTAGAAAATGTGGCGCCCAGCTTTGTTCAGGTCTGGGGTTCGTGCGCGCCAGTACGCCGTGGATAGGCCTAAATGGAAGGCAAATGGTCGGACATCCGTCCGAAATCACGTCTTGCAGCCGACTGAGGAAGAGTCCAGGCTGTTTGCTTGGGTGTTGGAAGTCAGCTTAACCTCCCCCGAGCAAGGCAAATCCTGGAAACAAAGACATACAGCCAGCAGAGGGGTCACAGGAAAGAGAGCTTAAGATATAGGTCTAAGAAGTACCAATCTGCCTACATCCTTCCCTTTTGAGATACGTCCCTAAAGCTGACAAAAGACTATATTCCCCCCAACTGGGGAACTCCCTATCTCTAGCTGGCGGGTTTTGGGTTTCCCGCGTTTTACTAAAAATCAGCTGATATTCTAAAGAAATGGCTGCCGTTTTCCAAATTAAATTAATTAATTGATATCTGGATAGACGAACGATCTATAAACGTCACAATATATATATATATATATAATATATGATGTACAATTTAAACAGTGTTTGACCACGAGACTCAATTGCATTTTAACGCAGATTACCAGTTTCCAAAAACATTGGGGTTTATGAGATCCCGCGTTGGGATTGTGAAAAGTCATACTATAGTTATACAGGAAAATTTCTCTCCGAAAGATTAACGCAACATAAATGATCAGTTAGATATGGACCACGTAGTTCGGCAATTTTCCATCGTATAAATAACACAAAGCGTACCATGTACTGGAACTCATCCTGAATTTTAAACAAGAGCAGCTGTCGATTCAAATGTTAGATGGTAGAATCTTGAATGATAAAACAACAAGAAAATAGGTTCAACCTTTCCAATGTAGCATGGGACTCTGACCAGATAGACAACATCTTTCCTATGCAACGATGAAGCGGATTAAGACAATTAACAGAACCTACAGGGGCTTAGCAGTGACCCCAGGCATCACCTAAGGGCATACCTCACACTATATACTTCACTAATGCAACTCCTGTCATTCACTGCTTGATAAGGACAGAAGTAAGTCCACCGAAATATAGTCCTTAGCTTTAAACCAGTGTTTTAATGGGCCTTTTATACTTGAGATATATATATATATATATATATATATATATATATATATATATATATATATATATATATATATATATATATATAAGCTACAAATGTCCTTTAATATAAAATTTGCTCTACATCGGAATTACTATATTTTCATAGATGAAAATATAGTAATTTCGAGGTAGAGCGAATTTGATATTAAAAGGATATTTGTAGCTTAATGCTTGTATATGAATCAGGATGATGTCATAAAATTCATATATATATATATATATATATATATATATAATATATATATATATATATATATATGATACATATATATATATATATATATATATATATATATATATATATATATATACACACACACATTGTGCACAAGATTGCGTTACGGTAGATGCAAGTTGATGGAAACACTTGCCTAAAGATGGTAGAACACCTGGAAGCCCTTTGAGTTCAAAGAAAATTTTCTTTCTGAAAAATCACCTTCAAATTTTATTCTGGTCCGAACCCTTTAATGGATGAGAACGACATGAGCCCTCTCATTCTATAGAATAGTTTAGCTAAGGACAGCCATAAAGAAAGGATGAGGAAAGACAATAGCTCGTTTGACCCACCACTCTAACAACAATAGAGAGAGAGAGGAGAGAGAGAGAACGATGAGAGATGAGAGAGAGTGAGATGAGAGAGAGAGAGAGAAGCCTGTACGTCATGTGCTGGATATTGATCGGAAATTCTAATATGCCTATGTGCTTATGTTTTGAATATTATGATGGACAGTTTTATGTTATGACAATTTTCAAAGATATCGTTCTTGTGGAAAAAAAATCTTTTTAAATGTTGTAAACCAAATGTCTAGTAAATGGTATGCTCTTCAATCGTTATTAGTAAATATATATGAACTGTATATATATATATATATATATATATATATATATATATAATATATATATATATATATATATATATATATATATACAGATACATATACAGATATATCATACATATATATGTATAAATGTATGTATTCATTAAACACACATTCATACAGAAGAGAGTTTTGTCTCGTCAAGATTATGTGAAATTTTTACTCAAATATTAATCTACAGTTATCCATAAATCACACCCATGGGTAGTTATAATGGGTATATTCTTCTATCCTGACCAACATTCAAATCTGTGCAATTTAGTACAGCAACAATGATGTCTTTCACTAAAATCTGGAACATTTTAGGTCGCCGTTGAAGAATTGTGTGTGGGCCAGATTATGCCGAGGAGAGGGGAAGTTTGTGCTCATCGACCAGGATGAACGTGTATTTTACATTCATTAAAACTCCCGGGACGAACACTATTCTGTCTCGTTGGTATATCGTTGTTGCCAGTAATAATTTCTCTACGGCTTTTCTTGTTTCTGATGGCGATGTTGGGCTTTTGTTATCTGGGAAGACATCTGCTGATAATGTTCTTAATCCCAGCAGGACCAATGGCAGCTCTTTCCTCCAACTGCCGCCCTGACATCTGGCAGTTAAGAGACTTTCAATGACCTTTGCAGCCTCTCGATTATTCTGTTTGCTTCGAGGTTATAGGCAGTGGTGTGTGCTATCTTAGTTCCCAAACTGACACCGAGGGCGTACCATAGGACGGGGGTAAAATTGGCACCTCTGACACTGGTGATGATCTGGAGAACGCTGTGACTGCTGACCCAGTCCGTAATGGCCTTAACAGAGTTTCAGCCGCCTGTTGTCTAATTGAGATTGCTTCTGGCCATCTATGTTCCTATTATTGTAAATAGATAGATACGTGTACCCTTCGGATGGGGGAAGGGGTCTAACTATGTTGACATGAATGTGGGCAATGCGGCAGGATGTCGTCTCGTACTCTGCAATCCCACTCTCCATGTGCCTTGTGATTTTTTATGTCCTTTCTCATGCCCCACCAGACATACTGCTCAGCAATCATTCTGGCAGTGGAGCAGCCTGATGGGTGGGAAATGTTATGGACAAGGCTGAAAGCTTTCTTTCTTAAGCCCTCTGGCAAGTAAGGGCGTGGACATCCGGTCATCATCTCAGGCGATGGTCGCTGTTCCTTCATTCATTGACAGGTCACTCCATTTGAGGGCGGGATTTATCCGCCGCAGTCGTTACAGTCCTTCATCATCCTCCTGCGCCTCTGTTATCTCAGGATATGGGATCTCAAGCTGGATGGTGTTTGCACAGTTTCTGGATAGGGCGCCCACCACAGTGTTTGATGAACCCTTACAGTACGTTATGGTGCTAGAGTATTCCGCTGTCGTTGACAGGTGTCGTCATTAACGCGCTGACTACTTGTATGACGCTTTTGTGAAGCCGTGGATGAGGGTTTGGTGGCCCATCCACACGAATTATTATCCCTCGAGCATGTGGTGGAAGTGTCGTACTGCTTTGTAGATTGCCTGTCGAATGTCGAGTATTTCTGCTCTGCTGTTGATAGCTTTAAGCTGACCACCATCAGTTTCCTACTCTAGTATGATACCCACTGCCATGCTGCTTGCATCGGTTGTCAATGTGAGGGACCTCTTGGGAAAAGGAAATATCATTACTGTTGCATTTGGCATTGCTTGTTTTGCTAACCTAAAGGTATTGTCTTGTTCACTAGCCCAAGTTAATTGTTTATTAATTCCTTTCAGACACATATATGGAGCTCATGATTCTAACTATATTTCAAATGAAACGTTGGTAGTAATTATGTCCTGAGAATTCCTGTATTGATTTCACTGTTGTTGGTTTCGGGCATTCTGTTATATCCTTTTCAGGTAGTAGCGTAATGCCGTCTTGGCTTATTTTGTGTCCCAAAAAGTCCAGTTTTCTTTCCCCACTCACACTTACTTCTCACACTATCAGCCCAATGGACTGGATGCTTTCTGGGATATTCTGGCTTCTTCCATTTCTTTGGAGACTTTCTTTGCATATGCATCACCACTGCATTTGTTGCCCAAAGCAGACAGAACATGGTGCCCCTTTGGAGACTTACATACAGTTGAATGTCAAGAGAAGCCGGACAGATACCCATTACCCATCATAGGCAAAACAAAAGACATGAGTGGAGCAAGAATATTCATGAAGATCGAGCAGCTAAAAGGGTATTTCCAAGTACCAGTAGCAAAAGAAGATATCGAAAAGACGGTAGTCATTACCTGCTTCGGCAAGTACACATTCAATGACAGCTGCTTGGTCTTCACAACTCAGGGGCAACATTCAAGAGCAGTGTTGAAAAGACTTAATGAGAGTTTTTCCAGTGCCAGCCGTTTGAACTTTGAAAGTATTAGGGGAACTTCTGTCTGGATGCGGTGCTTTATTTTGTGCTTCACTGGTTTCATGAGGTCATGCTTGAGGTCGTCCTTAAACACAACCTCATATTCCTACAGCAGCTTTATCAGTTCTGATGGAGGTACCTCTAGCGTGATGGAGCAAATCTACTTTTCATTTCCTGTTGAGGTTGTTGTACATTTCCTGGGCTGTTAAGGAGATCAATTCTGTGTGGATCTCGTGACTAGTTTTTTCTGGCTACATCGACTAAGAGGTTGTGCACCGTTAGGAAATCTGCTCCTGACACCACCATCATCACGTTTGCCGTTATGAAGGACCAGTCGTATTCTTGTCTGTTAAAATTTTACTTTTGTGTCCTGCCTCCTGGCGGTGGAGACCTGCAAGTTGGCTCTGGTATCCACCAGGAATCCACATCTGGCCTCACATCTCTAATGAAGAAGTATCATGTCTCAGTCAGTCTCTGGTACCTGGAAGAAAGATAGCGGTGGGCAGGCTCAATTAATCTTATGAGGCGACCTGTATGGCCCCACTTCCATTAAGTTAATATGTTTGGACTAATGAGTTGCTTCTGCAACCCTATTGAGTGTTTTTTGAAAGTATGCTGTCTTTGTTGCACTGCCTCGCCTTTGCCCCGAATCTACAATAGAAGAAGCAGAATCCTTCTAGGGGTTCTTGTCTTCTTTGTGGTTGCTTTCCCTTGGAAAAACGTTTCTTGTAGACTGGTGTAGCTGGTTGTGTGGGTTCTATTTTATGTGCCATGTGGACCTCATCGACATGATTTGGAACACTTCTATGGGCATGGTGAAGGCGTTGGGTATCGTGGCTACTATTTGGCAGAGCAATCTGGTGAGGAGGACTTCCCTCACCAGGTCTAAGGATGACTCAGCTTCTCCGCCACTGGCTGGTAGAGTGATGAGTTGTCACAGGTGCTTATACACATCAGACGACCTCTCACCTCTACTGGTGTCCCAACGTGGTTCAGGAACGTCTTCGCCCTCTGGGCTGGCTGCATAATGAAGGATGACTTCAGCTGGTCCTTCAGGATGTCGTAGGTTACTGGGACATCTAAATCCTCAAGCAATGCCAATGTTTGTTCATATCCTCATCTGACAGGAATTAGAGGACTGCATCTCCTTTCCGTGTCGTTGAGGTGATCTTTGTGCAGAAAATCGTTTCTGCCCTACAAAACCATGCTTCTGGGTGGCGGAGAGTGAAGGGCAGCGATCGGGTGGAGGCAGAAGCAACACTTGCTGATGGTGTAAGGTCAGCCTCCTCAGGTCGTTCCAGGGTTACAACTAATTTATTTATCTAAAGTTCATACAAGTCATAAACCCTTACAGGCCATAATGTGGTCCCAACCTTTTACAGGTAGGAGAAAAGGATTAAATATACAAGAAATATGAAATGCTAGTACAGAGCTAAATAAATGGCATTCTGATACATATACTGGTACAATATCAATGGGGTGATTATAGCTACGTCGGAAACATTCGCTGGAAAGACCATCACTCATTAGCAGGTAGGCTGTGTTGCTGAACACTACTGCACCTACAGTATGACCTGCCATTTCCTGCTTAAAGTACCGAGCATTTAGTTATGACGTGAGAAAATTGTCCCTCTACTACTAGGCTCCTGGCTAAATAACTGAATTATTCTTAAAAATTGCACTTTTATTCTTTCCCTAACAAATATTTTTATCCACTGGGCATCAGTATCATTTTCATTCAAGTCAAGAGATAAAAAAAATGTTAATGGGACTGGCGCCAAAAAAAGATGGTTTACTCTATCACGCTGGAATGAAATATAACAGTATTGTTTTAAAACCGAAAGTTTTGATAAGAGTGTGAATTTCGACCTGGGAATCTATAACCTTCATGGAAAGATTTCATAAGAAATATGTACAATTCAAGGATTTTATAGAATGCGTTTACACAGGACCAAATGTGTGTGTGTGTGTGTGTGTGTGTGTGTGTGTGAAACAGGTAACCTCAGAGTAGCATATGAGCAAATTCCGTATATAAGTATAATAACCCCTGTTAATGTATATTTCAGAATTACTGTTCCATTCCTGTGTGGCTCCTAAATTTTTCAAAAGGCAAATAATGATAAGTTTGTTTACGGCACAAATCAGTGTTGTATAAATATATGGCATTGTTCAAGGGCTTCTTGACTGTATACTGCCACCACTAACAGACTTCGTACCCCTGTAGTAGTAGTAGTTAGCAAAACTTCCTAACATAAGAGTTAAGTGGTGTGACAAGTCCAGTAAATTTCAAAATTCTTACATTCCTTTAAGAGTTCTGATTCACATAATAAATTTTATGTGCTTTACATTTGGTAAGAAGGGCTCATTACCTCTTTCCTTGCAGTGACCAAGCTTGATTTGGTCTGACATGCATTCTCGGTTCCTTCATTACAGTTATTTCTGTACTTTACATACACTAAAAGAGGAAATAGCTACCATGTTTGCAGGGATATGCTCTTCAGATTACAGAATATCGTATGGTATTACTCTCCTCTCTCAGCGTATCTACTGTACTTTTAAAATTTATCATATTCATACTGAAATATTTTCTTTGCATTATTTACCAGTGACATGCTAGTCCCATCTTATCACAAATGATTAGTATTTCCATTAACAGCTATGAATGTCTCTTATGGTCTAACAGGGAGTTCCATTACCCATTTCTTTTATACATTACATCAATTGTTATGATGATTAACCTACATACTTTTCCTTATGCATAGATTTTCATCAACACTGTAACATACTTCAAGTGCGCCTTGTTAGCATTCCTTCACGCAATGTCATTCCTTGCATATCAATTGCCATACCGGACCATTTTCTAAGTTTCTGAGAGAGCAAATATTAAAAACTAATGGAAATTTTTACTACTAAAGTTACAAGATTCGGGTTGAAACGTGGAACAGAACTCAATAAATATGACTTTAAACAGGACCCGAATAAATTTTTAACTTGAAAGAAGGCCAAAGTAAAAACGACAAAGTAAAGCAAGCAGGTCCTGGAACAACTACTGTTTTAAAGATTACAAGATCAAAAGAAATATTGAGCTAAAAAGGCAGCGCAGCGACCTTGAATCATGCTCCATAAAGAAATACAATAAAATGAGAGCCTTCCTTCGTAAATGAAACGCAAGCCGTTTGCACACATCTGAACGCAGCTTCTCAGAGAAGAGGAAGGTTATATATCAATACCTAAGGAACACACACACCCAGATTCCTAAAAGAAGGTTTATAATCCAATAGTCTTAATGGTACACAGTTTAAGATACAGTTTAAGTCAATCAAACCATCTGACTTGATTTAGAAAGAATATGAACTTTAAGGGAAGACTCACAAAAATATTAATAAAAAACTAAGATAATTAATGAAGATAAGAATTCAAGGAATAACACTAAGGCAACGGGATGTTAGAGGAAAAATTTACGCTACTTATAACGACGAATGAAAAAGAAATAGCCAAAGCAACAACAACAATGCATTCTATATATTATTGCTAAAACAATACATAACATCCGACAACAGTTAACCAACTTCTCCCCAAGAACTTATCTGATGCATGCAGTGTGGCAGAGAACACGATCCTGATTCTTGCAAAAGTCAACAACTCGGGCAATTTTGTCAGGACGAGATGCGTTTGTAAAACCAGAATGTCCGCGACAGCAGCTAATTTCATATAACCATGAACCACGGTATAATCTGGAAGTTCTTCATTAGGTACAGCATACCTACAAAATAATAAAGGCCATTTCCTTTAGTTCCAAAATTATGGCCAATGACTGACCTACAGAAAGAACTGAAAAACTCATAGAAAGACAATAGAATGGAATATCAAATTTAGGCCAAGCGTTGAGATCTATGACGTCATTAAACGCTGAAAGAGAAATTGAGAGTAAACAGGTTTAAAAAGTGTAACAGGAGAAAAACCTCGCATTTGCACGATAAAACAAAAAAAAAAAAATTAATTTCTACACTGAACCGCACGAGGTGCACTGACGGTACTAGACCCCCCCCCCCCCTCTCTTTTTTTTTTTTTTTTTACAAACTCACCATAAGGACAGACACGATGGTCCCACTTCGAAGCACGTCTTTGTACCCGATTTGACTAAATCGCTCCAATCGTGTAGGAGCTGCAATTACAAGGTTAGTGTGACAGAAAAACCTGTAGAAAGACAGACGGACAAATGAAAGGCAAAACTTCCATAGTGGAGTATACTAGCAAATTACGAAGTCCCTCTCTTATAGTTCTTGTCAATTACGAAGTCCCTCTTTTATAGATCAAAAGTTAGAACCATTCCTTTAGCCAAAAGTAGCTATACTGACAAGCCAAGAGTGGTGAACATACAGATACGTTTGACATCATGAAACCAAATTATGACAAGAGATAAAGATAGTAGTAATTGCAATTAAGTATCGGCTCTTATTTATCATCTAAAATGAATGGCATCCATCAATACTTATTCCAAATACTAAACGCATACATATAACTCAGTAATACTAACTCCCACATGAGAGAGAGAGAGAGAGAGAGAGAGAGAGAGAGAGAGAGAGAGAGAGAGTTCCCTATATCCGAATATAAAGCAATATTTACGTTACATCCTTATATGTTATTATAATAATAATAAGGCAAATTCAAAATAACTCTTCAAAACTTTACTTTCACTACTACTTCGGTTACTGCAAATTTTGTTTGCACTTAAAATGACTTCCATCTTCATGCACGCTATTCCATCATATATACATCGCAAATACAAGTTATTACTCTCAATCACTGAACGTAATATTTGCTAGAGATCACTTCTCAGATATCCAGTTCCAATAACTGTGTTTCTGAGAAGTCTTACTTTTTTACTTTTTGATCTCTCTCTCTCTCTCTCTCTCTCTACCTACATACTTTTTGTTTTTAAAGATGTGCGTGAAAATTTATGCCTAATACACTTCTTTCTGTCATTATCTATGGTAACATCAGTTATAGCTTTTGTTGTTTTAGCAACATTAACAATAATATCGCCGGGTTTTTTAAACACGCCGATACCTCAACTAAACGCTACGAAGTACAAAAAAGGAAAGAAGCGAAATGAATAAGCCATTGAATTCCGAAGTTTTATAAGGTTGTAATAAATACACTGAGCACACACGCTGTCTAAATGCAATTCAATTCTCCTTTACGACGGAACAAACTCGGCGCATGAATGGTAATCTGAAATGAGCAAATTGAGGGTAATTCTTTATTTAAGAAACCTTTGGCTATGCAATGTAGCATAAACTGCCAAGCTAATAATGCTTTCAAAGGAGGAACGAAAGCGGCAAGACTCCTAAAACTCAACTCAAATTGTGCTTGTAATCAAGCTTAACAATTCAACAATATTTGCCTTTATTTCCAGAGCAAATATTATCTTCACTTAATTTTAAGAGGTCTGGCTCTTTCGCATGCCATAAAGGAAGGAAGAAGGGAGGAAGGGAGGAAGGAGGAAGGAAGAGTCGGTCTCGTGCAGGAAGGAATCAGTCTCGCAACAGAAAAGAAATCGGTCTCGCAGCAAAAATGAACGCAATAAAGGATTTCTCGGATAAAACGTCTCGCACTGGTCTTCGTTTCTCAAGGGACTTTTTTTTTAAATCCATTTTTTCTAACCATAAGCTATTTTATTTAACTTCAAAAGTACTGGGATTAAGCGAATACATCTAAGTGTTAAATGGCTTAAAGAGACTTTAATTTTTGGCCTGTGAAAACCGAGAGAGAGAGAGAGAGAGAGAGAGAGAGAGAGAGAGAGAGAGAGAGAGAGAGAGAAGGAGCGCAAAAATATTATAACATTACCCAAAGGTCATTAGATAATGATAGAGAATTTTTACTAAATGTCTACCACAAAAAGCGTATTATAAATCAGAGAGAGAGAGCGAGAGAGAGAGAGAGAGAGAGAGAGAGGAGAGAGAGAGAGAGAGGAGAGAGAGAGGCAAAAATATAACGTCACCCAAAAGTCATTACAGAATAATAAAGAATTTTTACAAAACCACAAAAAGCGTAAGTATTATAAAATCAGAGAGAGAGAGAGAGAGAGAGAGAGAGAGAGAGAGAGAGAGAGAGAGATCAACAGCTTCACGTTATTAGCTTAAGGGATTTTTGGGCTGTTTTCGAAAATGGCTAAAATTAATATTGGATGGCCAGCTTTCCTATGAATGAGATAAGCCCCTTAGAGTTTATCAACGGGGCTTTCAATGCCTGTTCAATAATTCGTAAATCTAAATCCTAATTTATCGTCTTAATGGACTAAATATTTAACGGCCGTTCATATTTGATGAAAACCGTTAATGTTGGATTAACCTTGATTATATTGCATGTAATATTCGAAAGCTAATGAGGGGATTTCGCTTGCTTAGTAGCTGATAATATCGTTCTCGAATAATTTAATTACCACGCGATGCAACAATTATGGGAATTTACTCGACTGGGCCTTGGGTTTCTCTGCCCATATACATTACAATGATTGATCGCGTTCACGTTTAACGGGAAAAGCATAAGCTAGCTAAATGTGTTAATTGCCCGACTAGGCACTTGTATCTACTTTCCAAAATCAAGTCTTAGGGCCGTATTTTTAAATTGACTGACATCCTCGACGAAGAAGTTCTTCGCGGCTAAATTGGTATTACTGAGCCGCTAAGCAGGCCTTCGTGGCGAAGACGACGTGATCAAAGGGTGAAAATTATTGGAAACGAAGAGGAAGTCTTGACCACCTCTTCGTATATTTTTTGTAAATTTAAAAGAGAACCGCATAACTAATGTAAGTATTGGAACTATGACACAAGCCAAACATTTTAGCAGTCTATTTTTTTTAAGTAATCCAATGCAAATGGTCTTATTTTAGTTCGGCAAAACAACCGTTGCAAAATAAATAAAGATGGAAAGAACCACAGATTCACGAACTTTTCGAAACTATTTCCAACCAATCAGCTTCCAGGAATGGTCGTGACGTAATCATCAGTACGCGAGCTTAGCTGTAAGGCAGCTGGACTCTGCTGTAGTAATTGTATGTGATAAGGTTTATATATATATATATATTATTAGATATATATATATTATATATATATATATACATATACATATACATATATATCACTATACAATAGATATTTATATTATATATATATATTCTTATATATATATCTATATATAAAAGCATAAAATGTGTGGTATAGAAGTATAACAGCCGTCTTCCGATCCGAATGAAATGTTTGTTTACCACCTCCGGTGTACTACCAACCATCCCGTACAGTTCCTCTTCATGAAAGCGATTCACCTATGTTTTTATAACACCGCTCCACGGAGGGATTTCACGAGCAGGCTCTTCATCGAATAGGGAAGGTGGTAGAGTAAAAATACGGCCCTTAAGATTTTAGTTTTTGTAACGATGTATCTCGATTTTCATAGTCACTTAAAATTTTCTTTTTGATTACTAAATGTTCCCTTTCACCATTTCAAGATTCTTGCTTCGATCTCGGATATTTATTATGGCATTTCGAAACCATGGAAATCAGTCGTCCTTCAACAAAAAGTCAAGTTTTGTTTGGAAATGTCATAGTTTTTACAATATCTGCGTTTCCAAAGTCCAGAATATAATTAAGTAAAGCTTATTCGACAACTTATTGCTGTTTGACAGTGTTCCAATAGTTTATTTTTATATCACCGTAACAAACAGAGTTTTACGTATAATATTTATAGAAAAAGTCCCCTGTATGGAACATTTGAACTGCAAAGTTTTGATTTTACACAAGAATGCAAAAACAAAATAAATAAATAAAATAAAAAATAACACAATGGGTTTTACGTATTATATTTATAGAAAAAGTCCCCTGTATGGAACAATTGAACTGCAAAGATTTGATTTTACAAAATAATGCAAAACAAAATAAATAAAAGTAAAAAATAACAAACTGGGTTTTACGTGTAATATTTATAGAAAAAGTCTCCTGTATGGAACATTTGAACTCCAAAGTTTTGATTTTACAAAAGAATGGAAAAACAAAATAAATAATAAAATAAAAAAATAAATAAAAAATAATTAATATCTTTGAGTTTTATGCTATAGTGAACCATGCAAATAATTTTCCCCGTATATTCTTCCGTTCTCACTTATCCTTTATCACTTGAAACATTTTTTTATTTTGTTGTGATTGTGTGATTAATATAATCCTTTATCACTTGAAACGTTTTTTTATTTTGTTGTGATTGTGTGATTAATATAATCCTTTATCACTTTGAAACGTTTTTTATTTTGTTTGTGATTGTGTGATTAATATAATCCTTTATCACTTGAAACGTTTTTTTATTTTGTTGTGATTGTGTGATTAATATAATCCTTTATCACTTGAAACGTTTTTTTATTTTGTTGTGATTGTGTGATTAATATAATCCTTTATCACTTGAAACGTTTTTTTTTTTTTCATAAAAAAAAAATCCTTTACCACGTGAAACGTTTTTTCCGTGAACAAAATAATCCTTTATCACTTGAAACGTGTTTTTTTTTTCTGTGATCAAAATAATGTCTAGAAAAATATGGGTAAAATTACGGGTAATCCACACATATACTTGTTTACAGAATTTCAAGAACCTTGGGGTCACTCTATGGTTTCTGGCTTACGAATTTTAAAACTACAGTATACACGGGCCAAATAGACTTTAAAAACATCCATCCGTATAGCCTATATGCACTTCGTGAGGTGCACTGTCGCCGCTACCTCCCTACGGGGATTTTCATGGGGCAAGATGTTCTAAGAAATTTCAATAATCTCATTATGATTATTACTATGACCATTGGTCCTCTGTTTTTTAAATCTCCATTTGCTTCTTTAATGGGAATCTAAACTTAATAACCCAAATAAGAAAACTTCGCAGTCATCTTCAATTAATTTTCAAATCCTTCTTGATACACAGGATACTTTTCACTGCGACTCTTAAATAAAAAAAATATAAAATTTGTCACGTTATTGTTATTTCTATAAAACAAATAAATAAATAACTAAACAACTGGCTTGCGAATAATGCATAACAAGTGAAAATGCAATTGTGACGTATATTTTGAACGAAGACTCTGAGCAACTTATGTAAACTCCGTGAGTTTCTCAATTTGGATCACTGAAAGCCAATTTTTAAAATTTCAGGTGTATCCCAGAAAGAGATGTATGGCACTCTCTTAACATAATAATATTATACCACCCACCGCTCTATTACTTTCTTATTTCAAGAAATAATTCTCTGAAAATTTTATGCCACCAACGCTTCCATTACCTTAGAAATCTTCAAAAAACACTTCTGATGTTAAAAACAGAACAAGTGTACATGTATCGAGTAATTCGACTACTAACTGCATTTGTAAGTTGCTACAGTTGTCACAAACAAAACAAGGTTTAGACGTCTGTTTAAAAAGAAATAAAAACTATTAAGAGATAATATGCCAATAATAAGTGCTTGCAGTTTCAAAGTCAACAATTCATAAGAGATTTCTAGTTACATAGCGAGACTTTCGCAAACCAGAAGTCTTCAAACTGCTTCTATGTGCAAGTGATTAAAAATATATCTAAATCATAATTATCTATGCATGAATATCCCTATACACACATATATATAATGTGCATAAATTTACGTGTATGTATAGTATGTATGTATATATATATATATATATAATATATATATATATATATATATATATACCGCATATGTTGCGTGCGTGTATGCGTATATATAAGTATATAAACGTGTAAACATATATATTATATATATATATATAGTATATATATATATATATATATATATACACAAACATACACACACACACACACACACACACATATATATATATATATATATATATATATATAAAATCATGCCAATTTCCTTCAAAATACCAATTTTGCTATTAACAAAAAGAATATGACAATGTTTCTGCAACTTGCTAAATGATTACATATGCTAAAATATTCAAGAGCAAAATGACTCACATAAATATGATAATATAAAAAAAATAAATAACAAAAAAAGACACGATGGAATTAAGTAATATTTCATGTCAACATAATTCCACGATGTCTTCAGGGAGTTTCGGTAAAGGTGTTTGTGTTTCCAGCTATCTATTACAAACACGCACACACACACACACACACACACACACACACACAAAAGCACAATTCAAACCATTTGCTTCACAGCACTCTGAAAATCCACATTCCACCCACACCCTCAAACCCCAAGAAGCAACAGACAGTAGTTTTTCTCCATAAATTCCCTTGGGGATATTTGTTCACCTCATCAATATGTCTGCTTTCTCATTCTGTTTCTCTCTAATATTCGTCGTAGAGGGAAGAAGGAAGGAGCAACACCTTAGGCCGCCTTCACCCCTTGACAGTTAATATAAAGAGTCATTAAATATGATGGAGGTTGTTTAGGCGATCGATCTGTCCCGTATACCAGATTTGATCGATGAACTCGTGGGAACGCTACGAGGCAGAATGAGTCTTGTGAACTATATTTTATTTCTACAATGGCGGCACAACACTCTTGCATGATTAACAACTATATTTAACCACGTGGGAGTCATCCATAACAACACCCTGCCATTACTGCCAGCCAATCGTAAGCTGGCATTTCAACACATGCGCGATCCGATTGGCCATTGGGTTCGCTCGTATTACTCATAATGTCGAGAAAGCTTAATCCAACTTTAAACAGTGATATAAATACAAATTTAGTTTCCGCGCTCAAAGATCAACCAATCATAACTGGAGAAACCTTGAGAAGGCGCGCTGCCATTGGCCGGAGGGTGGGACACGTCATTATTACACCTAGTTCCCGCAGGGCAGGGGCCGTTCTGGAAACTTTTCGTCGAGGGTATGAGCGTAGTAAGGCCATAAAATATGTACAATGTTTTGAATATAATAGATCAGAAGGGAGGCAGCGGGATCCTATTCCGCTTGTACTATTCATGAAACATGCAAGAGGTTTATGGCTTATATAAACTTTACATGCAAATTCGGACTCTTCTTTTGTGTGCAGCCGATTCCTCCGCCGTCACAGAGAGCCGGCCGGCGGAAAGAGCGAGGCGGGACGGCTCTATAAAACCTCTATAAAAGCAGTATAACTCTATAATTAAGGGCGGTAATAAACTTAGGTCTCTCCCTGTAAAACTCCCCTTCTCCCTTCCCCGCCCTGCCGAAACCCAGCACCCATCTCAATGAGAGGGGGAAGGGGAGGAGGAGGGATCACAAAGGGGGAGGAGGATGCATTGAGATATATAACTCAAACTTTATTAAGGGAGAATACTGGCCGCGATGACATGTTCGAGCGGCGCATTGTGCTCCCTTTATTCACTCATTTATATCTTGTTTTTAACTTCCCTTGAACTTGCATTACGGCAAATGGCTGCTGAGAGAGAGAGAGAGAGAGAATGGGGAAAGAGAATCAGAATGATTAGTTTGGCCCTCACGTGTCGCTGCGATCAATGCGGGAATCGCTGTTACTTCCATTCTTAAGGATACTGGAAGAAGACACTTTTCGCATCCTTGAGAAGGGAGATTAAAAACTGGTGATGAGGAGGGCGCCTTCCAGACAAAATTCTCCCGAAGAAGGAAGGCTTCTCTGGCGGAGAGAGGCGCGAAAGGGCGCTTACGGCGAGAGGCGGCGTCGTACGTTATGAATGGGAACATCGGCCCAAAGGTTGAAAACATAGCCAAAGTCGTACGACATCCTTCACAATCCAATTACAGTAAACAACGCTGCCATAATGGAGCCCAAATGACTTTGAATTAATTGTATAATTTACGCTGGCACACAGTCTTCATAGAGGGGAGCGGGGCGACACATGTTAATTATAACGCTGTGCAAGTTCTTGTGTGTGTGTGTACCGACGGCTTTCAGCCCCAACTGCCATTTTCGCCACTACCCTCCTCCCTCCTCCTCCCCCCCCCCCCTCTCCAACCCAAGGCCCTCCTCCTTCCTTTCTCCCAAAGAGAAGAACATTATTGTTCATTTATTCATTTTGTTCTTTATGAATTCAGGTGGTGCTCAATTGCCCGATGCTCTCTGCGAGGTCTCCTGGTGGAGGAGCGGTGATGAAATTGTATATCCGAGTTTTGAATACCTTATTGACGAGTCTTTCTGTGAATGCAAGTGTGTTTGTATGAATGTACAGGGGAAACTTTAAAGTTGAAAAGTGATATATAATATATATATATATATAATATATATATATATATATATATATATATATTAGAAAATTGTCTCATAGGGTTTTGTTTTCCATGTTGGTCGATTCTATAGACGCCATAAGATTTTCGTAAGACGGTAACAAGAAAAAACGTATTAAAATAAGTGTAACTTTCATCTTTACCTCCAGAGCTTATACATTACATATATGCCTATATACATATATGTATGTAAGTATATATATATATAGATATATATATATATATATATATTATATATATATATGTATAAGCTCTGGAGGTAAAGATGAAAGTTACACTTATTTTAATACGTTTTTTCTTGTCACCGTCTTACGAAAATCTTACGGCGTCTATAAAATCGACCAAACTGGAAAACAAAGCCCTATGAGACAATTTTCTAATGATTTCTTTTCATTGTATGCTAGCTTGTGGAAAAAATATTTCAATTCATTCTATCACAAGTTCATCTCCTTATTTTTTAATTTCTTGTTTTACTTATCGCGTACAGCAAATAAAAATGAATGAAATTTAATATTTTAGCGTCTATCTATACGTAAGAACACTAGAGCAAATGTTTGGAACAAGCCACGCAAAGTTCCTTAAGCCTTGGAAACCTTCCCCCTCTACATAATACATCAGGACAGTTCTCGTAAGGAAACCCGCCGACACAATCATCTTTATGCCTTGGATGTTCGTATGACTGATACTGCAAGGTTGTCTATTACAATAAACATTTAATCACACTGGATTTTGTAAGTGGAGATATAAACAGCCTTCGCATATAATAATAATAATAATAATAATAATAATAATAATAATAATAATAAACAGCCTACAACTCCAAGAAATTAAGGGAGAAAACAAGTGAGGTCAATGAAATAATGGGCATAATACACACCACCAGTATCACAGAAACGAACTTGGTATATGCAAGGAGCAAGATTAGTAGCAGAACTGATGGGGATTCGAACACCAACACACCAGCACAACCAACCAACAGAAACCAAAACAGCAACCTCCTTGGAAAAGGCGCCTGGAAAAGCAAATCATGGTGATGAGATCTGACTTGAGTAAACTGAAAGAGATGGCGGAAAAAAAGGCTAAGAAGCAAGAAAACAAGGGAGGAACTCAACGAGAAATACAAAGTACAAGAGAGGGGACTAAACAACACAATAGAAGATGTAAAACAGAGGCTTAAGGCCAAAGCACATAAGATCCAACGGTACATGAACAGGAATAAGGGATACCAACAGAACAAACTATTCGGAACCAACCAGAAAAGACTATACAGCCAACTAAGAGGGGAAGACAACCACCCAGAAATTCCTGAAGCCGAACCAAGTAAGAGACTCTGGGAAAACATATGGAGTAATCCGGTATCACACAACAAACATGCAACATGGCTCCAGGAAGTCAAGGAAGAAGAAACAGGGAGAATAAAAACAAAGATTCACTGACATCACGACAGACACAGTCAGACACCAACTAAGAAAATGCCAAACTGGAAAGCCCCAGGTCCTGATGAAGTCCATGGATACTGGCTCAAAAACTTCAAGGCCCTACACCCACGAATAGCAGAACAACTCCAGCATTGTATCTCAAATCACCAAGCACCCAAATGGATGACCACAGGAAGAACATCCTTAGTACAAAAAGACAAGAGTAAGGGAAATATAGCCAGTAACTACAGGCCTATCACCTGCCTACCAATAATGTGGAAGTTACTAACAGGTATCATCAGTGAAAGGCTATACAATACCTAGAGGAGACAAACACATCCCCCACCAACAGAAAGGCTGCAAAAAGGAAGTGTAGGGCACAAAAAGACCAGCTCCTGATAGACAAAATGGTAATGAAGAACAGTAGGAGAAGGAAAACCAACCTAAGCATGGCATGGTTAGACTATAAGAAAGCCTTCGACATGATACCACACACATGGCTAATAGAATGCCTGAAAATACATGGGGCAGAGGAAAACACCATCAGCTTCCTCAAAAATACAATGCGCAACTGGAATACAATACTTACAAGCTCTGGAATAAGACTAGCAGAGGTTAATATCAGGAGAGGGATCTTCCAGGGCGACTCACTGTCCCCACTACTCTTCGTAGTAGCCATGATTCCCATGACAAAAGTACTACAGAAGATGGATGCCGGGTACCAACTCAAGAAAAGAGGCAACAGAATCAACCATCTGATGTTCATGGACGACATCAAGCTGTATGGTAAGAGCATCAAGGAAATAGATACCCTAATCCAGACTGTAAGGATTGTATCTGGGGACATCAGGATGGAGTTTGGAATAGAAAAATGCGCCTTAGTCAACATATGTACTAAAATTCCACATGGAATTTGTATTTTTTATTATTTGTTTAATTAGCATGGTCACTGGAAGACAGTTAACGTAGTTTTCAAATATTTAACTACCCCCTTGGTTGTTAACAGCTCACTGCCTTCCAGCGGCCGTTCTGGTTCTGTCCTAACCAACCACTAATGATTTTGCTTTCTTCCTGAGGTTGACGGAAACTTAAGTCAGTTACGAAGGAGATTTCAATCACGAAGGGTCTCGTAACTCAGATACTCTGAGCTCTATTGACTATATAAGGATATACAGCTATATCTTTGAAGTGACGACGACTATTCCTTTCGACATGTAATCGCCGTTTAAACCCAGCCAGGAAGAAGCATTCCTTCATCGCAGTCTCTCACTCTACACTTACTTCGCCTTCGTCCCAGGATGATATCGGTGGGTCTGTAAAACTCAGGGGGAGTTTGTTTGTCAATCCGAAATCATTTGGAGGGATAATGCTTTTCCATATTAAAATGCCTTCCAATTACCATCACTTACTTTTAGTATTATTTAAGCATCTGTTTCATACCTTGCATATTTGTAATACGAGGTTTCGTACCCTTCCAGGGATATAATGAATTATGTACTACGTGGACGTCAGTTTGGACTGTTGGTATATATATATTTTTAGATTTTCCAAGGTATGCAACTTTCCAAGTGTTATAAGTGCTGCACATGCTCATAATTAAATTTAGATATATGCATACGATTATTGTGTAGTGATTAATTAGGCATTTGGTAATATTTAAGGTATTTTGGAAGTGGCTGAATTACTGCGGCTCCCCCAAGCTTCACGATGATCAACTTTGTGTATTAGCTGCCGCATCAGCACCTGGATGATAGGACAGTTTTCAATTACAATAAATTACTTAATTTTTCTTAATATTTCAATTAACCTTATCAATTTCCCGGTGTATGAATAAAAATTCAGCGCATGGCGACCGTGACAGGATTAGGCATTATAGGTTAAGTGCGTGACATAGGACGTGAATTGCGGTGAATTGGAGGTTTCTTCCTGGGGGGGGGTTTTCACTTACAATATTTTAAATCCCTCTTATTGCGGGTTTCTTTAAAGTTCAGTGTCCTTTTTGCGAATTCGTAGCTAATGTTTATCACTTGGTGATTTATTTAAGAGTTCAGTGTAAACTATTTTTCGATTCGTAGTTTGTTTATCCCTTTGCAAAATAATTTAGTATTTGAGTGCCCCTAATTTTCGCGTTGCTGTGAAAGTTTTTGCTTAGTAATAATTTTGTTGCATATATGTACTAAGTATCTTTTACCATTTTTTGAAACTTTCCCTGTTTATTGCAGTAATTTTACTTATATTGGTGTTTGTATTCTTATTTGTCTTCATAATGGCTGAATTGGTAGTGCTAATTGGTCAGCGTAAGATTATTAGGAAGAAGGTTACAGAATGTGCCAACCGTTCTTCACAGTACCTTTCATTAGATAACACGGCAAAAGTATCTGAGCGGGGTGTTCTCTTGGAGTATAGGAAGAGATTAAGTGACTTGGATTCTAAAATACAGGCTCTAAAATTTTCAGGGGAATTTAGAGACGAGGATTTGGAGGCTGAGCTCTCTGCCATGTGTCAATCGTACTATGATAAAATTTCAGGTATTGTGCCTTTGTTGGATGTTAGTGTCAATGCTGGAAGCCCTCCACTTTCATCTACTACTGATATTGCTAGGAGCCTTTTGAGGCAACCCACTGCACCTCTACCAAAATTCCAAAGTAAGGAAGGTGAAGATTTTTTGAAATTCATTCGAGAATTTGAAACCACTACCCAAAGTTTTAACTATCCAGACAGGGACTTGCTCTTACTTTTGAAGCAACAAGTAGAGGGTAGGGCTAAATGTTTACTTGGTTCATTGGAGGCCGACAAAGAAAGTTACAAAGATGCCAAAGACTTAATGATTCAGGCTTTTGCCTCGAGTGAATTACGAAAGTCGGCTGTAATTAAGAAATTGACCTGTCTACATCTCAAAGAAGGAGACGACCCCTTTGTTTTCTTATCAGAACTTAGGACTATAGTCGAAAATTTAAAATATTTAAATATTGATGTTGATGAGGTTGTTAGATATTTCGTTTGGTCTGCACTCGATGATAGATTTAAGTCTCATATGGTTCATATCACTAATGTGACTCATCCATCACTTAAGCAAATCATAGATAATTTCTTTACAGCATGTGAAAGGTATGAACAGGGTCAGGCGAAAGGTAAATTATCGGTCAGGGATAAAGTTGTAGCTCATTCAAAGCCATTCCAGGAAAAGACTAATACAATGGCTGTTAAAACTAAGACAGTTCCGACCAAAGCTTGTAATTTTTGTACTAAGGCTGGTATTTCTGACTGTGATCACTTAAATTATAAGTGTACTAAGTATGCCACCCCTTCTGCCAAAATTGATTTGTTAAAATTGCATAAAGGTTGTGTAAAATGTGGTAATTTTAATCATGCCACTAAAGCATGTAAATTCAGATTTCGAAGACCTTGTTCACATTGTTCACAGTATCATATGGAGTATCTTTGTTGTAACCTTAGTCCTGATATGATTAATAGTAAAGCAGAGTCTTCCAAGGAAGCAAGCAGTGGGATAGCCGTATTACCAAATGTTACCACAGGTTCAGTTCTCCCTACTTTTACATTTTGTATAAATGGTCATGATAGGCTTTATAGGGGTCTTAAAGATTCAGGATCACAAAACACTTTTATATCTAGCAAGTTAGCTTCCTTTTACAATTTCAGGTCTTTAGCTACTAAAGTAAAACTGACTGTGAAAGGGTTTAATGGTCAAAAGGAATATTCTACTAGTCTTGTTGAAGTTCCTATTAAACTGGGGAATGAAACCTTTGCTATTTCTGCTCTAGTTGTACCCTCTATAAACTTGCAATTGAGTTTACCTGGTCTTGGCCAAGTAGTTAGTATAATGCAGAGTAAAAATTTTGTATTTGCTGACAAGCTTTTATCAACCAATTCTCAGAGCATTGATGATGTTCAGCTTTTGTTAGGAGTAGATTTTTCACATTGTCTTTTGGGAAGAGACATTGTGATAGGGAGTCCTAATTCGTCTGTGTATATTGAGACTTCTTTAGGAATAATGCTTATGGGGAATGTTGATAGGTTCCTAATTAATCTTAATTCACTAAAAGGTAATGAAAGTTTGGCCTCGAAACCATTGAGGGGAGAAAATTCTAATACTGAACACGGTACATATTACACTTTCCCTAGCCATTCATATTTTCTAGCTATTAGTGTATCAGTGAATGAAGAATTTTACGAACTCAATGACATTACAACAAATTGTTCTTTTACTGTGCTTTCAGATAGAGGGACTATTATTGATAGGAAACTGCAAGAAGCAACTGATCAAATTTTGAATATGGAGAGCCAATTTTATTTGAACTATGATCAGAAAGTTTACAGTGATGAATCTAATCGGCTCGATGATTCTCTCGTGGACTACACTTTCAGAAATTTGCACACGAAAGGTGATGGACGCATAGTTGTTCCCCTGTTATGGAATGGGAAGGTATCGCACCTTCTTTCGAGAAACGAGTCTCTTTCCAAGGCTGTTCTTCAATCAAATTTGAAAAAATTACTTCGTAAGAAAGGTTCCTTGCAGTTGGTAGATAACTGCATAAAGGAGCAATTGAAGGCGGGTATTATTGAGCCTATTTTGGACTTGGAGGTATTTAAGGCTGAATATCCTAACTACTCCTTCTTACCTCATATGCCAGTCTTTAAGCCAGAAAGGGAAACTACTAAGTGTCGCATAGTATTTCTTTCTAATTTGCAGGAATCCTCTAAGAGACTGTCACTGTCACATAATCAATGTATGTATGCTGGGCCTAACTTAAATCAAAAGCTCTCCTCTGCATTTCTTAATATTAGGTTTGATGAAAAAATTTTGATTTTTGATTTGAAGAAAGCTTTTAATATGTTGGCTTTAAGTGAAATTGATCAGTCTAGGCTATTATTTTTTTGGTTTCGGAATGTCACCACAGGTGATTACACCCCAGTTGCTTATAAAAATGTCAGGCTTTCATTTGGACTTCGGTGTAGCCCATTTCTTTTGATGGCTTCATTGTATTATATGTTAATCTTGACTTCCAGTAATGATTCAAGAATCTATGAACTCAAGAAACTTATATATGCTTTAATATATATGGATAATGGTGCTGTCACAATGAACAACTCTGATGACTTGAGGTGGGCCTACGAGCAGTTAGCTGGCATATTCAAACCTTTTAAATTTGAAATTCAGCAACTGGTGACTAATGACATTGATCTGCAGTCTGACATAGATCGGTCAGAAGTTCTTACCCCGGAAGTCAACAAATTGTTTGGGCTTGAATGGAATAGACTTTCGGATGATCTTTTCACTAGGCCAATTTCCCTTGACCTAGAAGCTAATACCAAAAGATTAGTTCTTAGGTCAATTGCCACTCAGTTCGATATATTTGGTTTCAACTTGCCTTTATTTAACCGATGTAGGCTTTATATGCATAACTTGCAATGTCAAAAGGGTTTGAACTGGGACCAGCCTCTTAATAGTCAACAGCTTAAAGACTGGAGGAATATCTGTAGACAGTGTAATTCATCGCCCCCTCTTAAAGTAACTCGTTTTGTGGGTCGAAGGGATGGTGAGTATCATATAATTGTTTTTACTGATGCCAGTTGTGACATATATGGGTGTGTAATTTATTTATTGAATGTAGAGTCTGGCAAACTTACCTTTATTAATGCTAAAAATCGGTTGGTTAATACCCAATTGAAAGGTAAATCCATACCATCTTTAGAGATCCACGCCATTAATCTAGGAGTCGAACAATCTGTTGGTCTTTATTTGGATCTTGCTGGTCCCAATTGTATAAAACCTATAAAGGTGACAAAGATTTGTCTATTTTCAGATTCTTCTTGTGCCCTGCAGTGGTTAATAAGTTCTTCGCTTCAACTTAAGAAAATGAACCAATGTTCTACTTTTGTATTGAACCGAATTTACAGTATACAAAAACTGTGTGAAACATATCCTGTCATTTGGGTTTATTAATGGCAAGGCGAATCCTGCTGACATGGTAACCAGGTGCACATCATATAAATTGTTAATGAAGTCTTGTTTCCTTTCAGGCCCGGACCTGAGTAATGTTAGGGCGCAAGCCATGCAGTTCACTATTCTCAAGCGGATTATCTTTCTGGAAATTACATGAATCTTTCTAATGTTCCTTTAGTTAAGAGAAAAATTACTTGGTGAACATTTCTGATTTTTCTGACTTCCGAAGACTTGTTTTGCTGTACCGTCGGTGCATAATATGCATACACAAATGGAAAGCTAAAGTGAGAAGACATGTTGATGTACAAGAAGATAATAATTTTTTTTGCTTTAGCTCTTGTACATTTGATTTTGACCGATCAACAAAATCACTTTGCTGATGTTTTGGAGCATTTTTCTAAAGGTTTTTCTGCAGCAAAGGATATACCAGGTATAGTTTCTCAGTTCAACTTGTTTGTTGATAACAATGGCATTTTGAGAGTGAAGAGCAAATTTAAGAAAGAGAAAAAATTTCCTATTCTATTATCAAGAGACAGTCATTTAACGAAGTTAATTATATTGGATATTCATCACAAATTAGCTCATTCTGGGTGCTATGCTGTTCTTTCTGAATTAAGAAGACATTATTTTATTCCTAGAAATTTTTCAGTGGTTAAAAAGATTCTGAGGCAATGTGTTCACTGCAAGAGATTTAATGCACGCCCTGTCAGTTTAAAGCAGAATTGTTACAAGGAATTCAGGGAAGACCCACAGCTGTGCCTTCGGCAATATTTTCGTAGATTATTATAGGGCCTTTTACAGTTAAATGGAGAAGGGAAAAGGGGGGTTAAGGTATGGCTATTATGTTTACTTGCCACTTGGTCTCGTGCAATTAATTTAAAAATTTGTAGAACACTCAATGTGCCAGATTTTCTTAGGGCATTTTCTCTTCATTGCTTCGAGTTCGGCATTCCACAGTTATGCATTAGTGACGGGTGGGTCACAAAATAGTTGCAGGAGCTAATGTCATATCTTCATTTTTGAATGACCCCCACACACAGTTGTATTTTGAGGAGCGTGGTGTTAAACCATTAACTTTTCAACAATATTTTAAAGGATGTAGTCAGTTGGGCTCCCTTGTCGAGATTTGTGTCAAGTTAACAAAGAGACTTCTCTATGGGTCCATCAAGAACCATATTCTCTCCTACTTTGATTTTGAGTTTACTGTATGTCATGTTGTCCACTTTTGCGTAAATCGACGACCAATATCTTTTAAAGAGGCCTCTTAGGGATAGTGCAGCAGAAGACCTTCCTGAACCAATAACACCCGAAATGTTAATTAGGGGGTATGAGCTTTCCTCACTCAAGTCATTCCAGATTTACAACCTTTACCCAAGGATGAAGAATTTATCCCTTGTGGAGCTACTAATAAATTTGAACCACTGTCTAGGATTAGGAGTAAACTTATAGATATTTACCATCATGAGTTTATGCAAACACTTTTAAGCCAAGCAGTTGATAGGAAGGGTAGATATCGCCCGGTGACTCATCATCTTCTAAAAGTAGGTGACATTGTTTTGATCAAGGAAGATAATACTAAGATTAACAATTATCCTTTAGGTCGGATAAAGGAAACTTTTACGAATGATCTTGGGGAGACTACACATGCTGTAGTATTTAAAGGTCGTACCAGATAAATGTGTAAACTCCACGTTAATAAACTAATACCTTATCTTTCCTTAGATGATGAAGACTCAAAGTCCAGTGATTTGCAAAACTTAGACAAATCATCACCGCTTCTGAGAGGCCTAAAAGAAAGGCTGCTGTGGAAAGCCGGAGACCTCTGAAATGTGAATTTATAAACTTTGATAAATTTAATTTTGTATGCATTGTATATATCCTTATGTATTTTGGCAAAATCCAAAAACACTTTTTTTGGATTCGTTCCCCTGCAGTGTACTAAAATTCCACATGGAATTTGTATTTTTTATTATTTGTTTAATTAGCATGGTCACTGGAAGACAGTTAACGTAGTTTTCAAATATTTAACTACCCCCTTGGTTGTTAACAGCTCACTGCCTTCCAGCGGCCGTTCTGGTTCTGTCCTAACCAACCACTAATGATGTTTTGCTTTCTTCCTGAGGTTGACGGAAACTTAAGTCAGTTACGAAGGAGATTTCAATCACGAAGGGTCTCCGTAACTCAGTACTCTGAGCTCTATTGACTATATAAGGATATACAGCTATATCTTTGAAGTGACGACGACTATTCCTTTCGACATGTAATCGCCGTTTAAACCCAGCCAGGAAGAAGCATTCCTTCATCGCAGTCTCTCACTCTACACTTACTTCGCCTTCGTCCCAGGATGATATCGGTGGGTCTGTAAAACTCAGGGGGAGTTTGTTTGTCAATCCGAAATCATTTGGAGGGATAATGCTTTCCATATTAAAATGCCTTCCAATTACCATCACTTACTTTTTAGTATTTTCATTTAAGCATCTGTTTCATACCTTGCATATTTGTAATACGAGGTTTCGTACCCTTCCAGGGATATAATGAATTATGTACTACGTGGACGTCAGTTTGGACTGTTGGTATATATATATTTTTAGATTTTCCAAGGTATGCAACTTTCCAAGTGTTATAAGTGCTGCACATGCTCATAATTAAATTAGATATATGCATACGATTATTGTGTAGTGATTAATTAGGCATTTGGTAATATTTAAGGTATTTTGGAAGTGGCTGAATTACTGCGGCTCCCCCAAGCTTCACGATGATCAACTTTGTGTATTAGCTGCCGCATCAGCACCTGGATGATAGGACAGTTTTCAATTACAATAAATTACTTAATTTTTCTTAATATTTCAATTAACCTTATCAATTTCCCGGTGTATGAATAAAAATTCAGCGCAACATACAAAAAGGCAAAGTAACGAGAACTGAAGGGATAAAGCTACCAGATGGGAGCAACATCAAACACATAGATGAGACTGGATACAAATACCTGGGAATAATGGAAGGAGGGGATATAAAACACCAAGAGATGAAGGACACGATCAGGAAAGAATATATGCAGAGACTCAAGGCGATACTCAAGTCAAAACTCAACGCCGGAAATATGATAAAAGCCATAAACACATGGGCAGGGCCAGTAATCAGATACAGCGCAGGAATAGTGGAATGGACGAAGGCAGAAATCCGCAGCATAGATCAGAAAACCAGGAAACATATGACAATACACAAATCACTACACCCAAGAGCAAATACGGACAGACTATACATAACACGAAAGGAAGGAGGGAGAGGACTACTAAGTATAGAGGACTGCATCAACATCGAAAACAGAGCACTGGGGCAATATCTGAAAACCAGTGAAGACGAGTGGCTAAAGAGTGCATGGGAAGAAGGACTAATAAAAGTAGACGAAGACCCAGAAATATATAGAGACAGGAGAATGACACAGAACAGAGGACTGGCACAACAAACCAATGCACGGACAATACATGAGATAGACTAAAGAACTAGCCACCGATGACACATGGCAATGGCTACAGAGGGGAGAGCTAAAGAAGGAAACTGAAGGAATGATATCAGCGGCACAAGATCAGGCCCTAAGAACCAGATATGTTCAAAGAACGATAGATGGAAATAACATCTCTCCCATATGTAGGAAGTGCAATACGAAAAATGAAACCATAAACCACATAGCAAGCGAATGCCCGGCACTTGCACAGAACCAGTACAAAAAAGAGGCATGATTCAGTGGCAAAAGCCCTCCACTGGAGCCTGTGCAAGAAACATCAGCTACCTTGCAGTAATAAGTGGTACGAGCACCAACCTGAGGGAGTGATAGAAAACGATCACGCAAAGATCCTCTGGGACTATGGTATCAGGACGGATAGGGTGATACGTGCAAACAGACAGACGTGACGTTGATTGACAAAGTCAAAGAAGAAAGTATCACTCATGATGTTGCATACCATGGGACACCAGAGTTGAAGAGAAAGAGAGGGAAAAAATGGATAAGTATCAAGATCTGAAAATAGAAATAAGAAGGATATGGGATATGCCAGTGGAAATCGTACCCATAATCATAGGAGCACTAGGCACGATCCAATTGATTCCCTGAAAAGGAATCTAGAAAAACTAAAGGCTGAAGTAGCTCGGGCCTCATGCAGAAGAGTGATCCTAGAAACGGCACACATAGTAAGAAAAGTGATGGACTCCTAAGGAGGCAGGATGCAACCCGGAACCCCACACTATAAATACCAACCAGTCGAATTGGAGGACTGTGATAGAGCACAAAAAAAAAAAAAAAAATAAAATAAAATAATAATAATAATAATAATAATAATAATAATAATAATAATAATAATAACAACGCTTATAAACACAAGAGCAGAGAAGAACTCTCCATTCTCTACCTTAGAATTAATTTAATGAAGTGAACTGCAAGTTCAGTATTACTACTTAGAACTTTCAGCTTGATTATCTATATAAAAATATTAAATATGAACCTGAAATAAATCACGTTTGATTACTCTCACTGGAAACTTATTTAAGAACTTCCATGACACAAAACTCCAGAAACAGCTCTTGTTTGATTACTCTCACTGGAAACTTATTTAAGAACTTCCATGACGCAAAACTGCAGAAACAGCTCTTTGCTATCTAAATACTTTGAATGCCTAATAATACCATGCAGCCTTCCATATCAACTCCTCAGGCCAGGGACATAAAGCATTAAAACACTATTAAACCAGAGAGATTATACGTACGTAGTTATATAAGAGCTGCGCTGTGATTACTTGTAGAATGGTAGCAAGTTACTGCGGCTGAGTATTTTGTATGAAATAATGAAAATTGCCGATTTTGATTATTCTACTACCAACTTATGCACGAAACTCTCCTAATTTACAGAGGTATTCATCGGATCAATATTCCCGATATTAGCTACAGAAAGCCCTCAAACCAAAGTGGATAGCATTAAAACAACAAATGTAACCTAAGAACTGGAATACGAAATTTAGGTCAAAGGCCAAGCGCTGGGACCTATCAGGTCATTTAACGCTGAAAATCATGTTGAAACAATTGTTAGGAAAGGATGGAAAGTAAGATGGAATAAAGAGCATATGAAGGGAGGCACAGTAATAGGAATGAAAGCTAGGGTCGTGTTAGACCCGAAAGTTCTTGGCTCTCTCGCCTTTCATTTTCCTCCGTGGCCAAACCTTTATTTATACATAGCATCACGTTTTAGATACTTCGTGATCAAGTTATTCATAATGCCTATTGTGTACCGCATGAGGTACACTGAAAGCGCTAATCCCCTACGGGAAAAACATAACCTTGTCTTCCATGACTTTCAACCCACCAGCGGGATTTACACGTGGTTCCATACCACAAGCAATACAATATACCTAATAGGCCAACTGACATTTTAAAATGATCTGTAACTGTTATGCCAAACCGGTTCCACAACGCAGCAACGATAAACTTACTAAACGTCACGTCCAGTGCATTACCAAACGCTATATAATAAAAAATGTTATTCACAATGCTACTGTAACAATTATTTCCAGTACTTTCAATAATTGTACGGAATCTATAATAGTTTCTTATAGGAATATGCCTATTGTATTGGTAAATTACCAGCTGCAATGATAAAATATTTATATCTTAAACTTTCCACAAAAATACGTCATAGCACTTGAGCAAAACACGTCCAAGTGGGCTACACTTGCCTTGATATTTCCACATTGGGGCCCTTTTCCATCATCTTCCATACACGTTCCTGACCAATTTCAGCATCCAACACACCTTTCACGAGGTGGCTTCCTTTTTCACTTGTTAGCGCTAGTAGGTCCTAGCCTGTGAAACCTCCCAACTCTCAGACTTACAGAATTTACCATTATACAGGTACCCACCCTCCTCCTATGATTATCGTTGTAATTACTGCTCCTGATTGTTGGGCTTCACTATTCCTATTTATGCCTGGTTTTCTGACAACAAAACCAATTTCTCAGCTTGAGTGAGATTGATAAAAGGCATAGAAACACTGATGGCGATAGATAAACTAACTGCACAGATAAATAACAAGGTTTGAAATATGTAGCCAACTTGGCTAAGAGCTTGACAGGTCCTCCATTTCCCCTGCATCACCATCCATCATGGTACTGCAATTCACAACCTCCGCCTTTGTGCTACCGACAGATTCTCGAACACATCTCTTCAAGGTGCTGAAAGGCACCAGAGGAGATCTAAATCTGTTCCTAGGGCTTAACAAAGATGGCAAATGAAATGCAGTTATTGGACCAGCTCTTGGCCCACAAGGGTGTTCTTATACTGACACCAACGAGAAATTGTACATATAGAACAATAATGAATTTCTTCAAGCGAACTGAAGGAACACTACTACTTTTATTGTATTTACATTATATATATTACGCTTGGAAAGCGTGTGGGAGAACTTTCTACTAGCCTCTTTGGGCTTCAAGTAGGCAGCAAAACTACTGCTTACTTTCAACAGAAGCAAAAGAAATTCTTTTGTAAAGCACATTAAGAACATAAAGACTATGCAGTGTCTTGGATAATGTGAACTCGATTCTTGTGGGCTAAAGACAAGTTTTTGGTCGCAACTGTTTCAAAATAAATCAAAATCCACAGAGGTAAAGTACCAAGTTCCACCTGTCACTGAAGAACTCATCACAAGAACGTGGCATACAGTGGCAAATGAACCCTCAGCTTTCAACTGTACATCTGACAAAAAAATAACTGCGAATGTGCACTTCAACATTAAAATAGTAACTGAAAAAGATTTTACAACTTTGCTAGCAAGTATCTAAACGAGAGCTATTTATGAGTACAACTCTGCTTATACAAAAGCTTAATTGACCGCCAAAAGAATTAAATAATTTTTCTTTCGAGGCATAGTCTTGCGCATCTTTTAAATGACTACCTCTTTTTGCCCTCAAGAGACGCCTTTTTAAATTTCATTGATATTAGGATTTCTGACAGCTTTCTCAGAAATTAATTTTCACTAATAGCATCCTTGCATCTAGTGAAACAAGCAGTTTATTTTATATAAACAAAGGGTCACCAACTAGAATGAGATGTATCTTCAAGAAAGAATGTTTTATATTGTGACGAAAAGAAATACGTTAAACGTATATCTGTTACCTTATATGAAGCACACTTTAAGTGAAATCTTTATATGACTTGTCAATGATAAGCCGCTTCCATAAAAGGATGTATGGTGTTTTTACGTTGCATGGAACCAGTGGTTATTCAGCAACAGGACCAACGGCTTTACGTGACTTCCGAACCACGTCGAGAGTGAACTTTTATCACCAGAAATACTCATCTCTCACTCCTCAATGGAATGGCCGAGAATCGAACCCGCGACCACCGAGGTGGGACGAAAACACCATACCAACCATGCCACTGAGGCGCGGATGATCTAGAAAAAATAACATCACACAATAACTGCCACATTCATCCTTTAACTAATGAATCACGGATGAATCATAAATTCACCTACACATCTAAAATTAAAGTATACATACCTACAACCATACACTGCATGAGAAGAGTTGATACAGTCATGAGTTTCCAATTGACAGGGTCAGAAATACTAAGAAAAGCAGCAGATTTGGTCGTTCCGTAGGCATAGATTTTTCCCTCGAATATATCCGCTGTGCAAAACTGAAAGGAATAAACATACATCTGCCATGACCTGAAAAATCTATCCTCTGCCTAAACGGATTAACAGACAAATAGGATCCACCTCCACCAACAACACGATTTAGTGCATAATAAATACGAAAATCCAACCCTACTCACACCGTGGAATCTCTCTTATCCTCCTAATTCCCGCGATTCTCCTCCGCTTTTTCTATTGTTTCGAATTTTTGTTCCTTTTACTTTTACTGCCGTACTGTCCTCTTATCTTATTAAGCCTGTTGTGCATGTCACTGTTTTATTCCGTCTTTCATTCCCATATCGGAATTTTCTAACCAGACGACAAAAACCTGTTTTCTGCAATGTCATGAAAAGCAACTTTTCTTAAAATAATATTGAGATGGTCCTAATCACTGGTTTAGCCCTTGTAAACGGAAAGGGATAACAGGTGACATAGACAACTAAATAATTAGTTCTCTATATAGAATTCCAACATTTTCAAGATCAATCTACAAACCTCTTTGGACATCACAAAGCAAATCTAAACTGTTCCGATGCCTTCCAACAGATTTCCTTTTCAGGTTAATACAAAATACGTTACCAATTCAATGGAATTTATAGCAAGAGTCCAGGATTCCTAAAATATTAATATTCAAAAGTATTTTTTATGTAAGGATTCTGTTACTTTACCTCCTTTTCGCCAGACGAAATACACGTAATTTGATTACTTTAAAATACGATTGTCATCATTCTGACAAACATACCGACAACCCTCACGAAGACATGCAACTGTCGGCCAGGGCGTTTGTTATTCACAAGGAATATATCTGCAATCCTTTTCTGATCACTCAGAACGCTACAAGTGTATATCATGTATCTGCAGGAGGATGTAACTCTCTCTCCAGCTCAAATCTCAAGTTGAATTCTAAATCAAATAACCGTTCGTGACTTTATAGGTTTCTTATACGCACCTCTACATTTTTGTAATATATAGAGGAAAGAAGGCCATTCAGCTCTATAATAAAACAGAGAGAAATGACAGCAAGTGATGTAATAACAGCTGGTAAGCTTATGGTTCAAATGTTACAAATCAGGATGTTAATGGGAAAAAAGTCAACAATGGTCATGAGATCAGATTTAAATATAAATTCCTATATTCTACTGAGAAACCTTTTGTTCCATCACACATCACGACTAAGCTCAAATGTAAGTTTGCAAATGACATGGTTAAGTAGTAGTGTTGGATTCTTGAACTTAGATCATATTTGACTACAAAAAAACTACCTGTGAAGGCGATACCACGAGAAAACTTCTTGTGAAGGTGATACCAATCATTAAATGGATAAATAATACTTGAGAAGGAAAAAACATTTTTGAGAAGGAAATTCAATGCAAGATCATTATTTAATATAATAATAATAAAGATCGAGTTGATACAATGGATGTCTCTCCTTTCTTTATTTTTCTTATTGCAGAGGGAAAAAAATTAAAGATGTCCTGATAGAAGTCGAACGATGGATTAAAATACGGGGAAACATTGGTAGAACTGGCAAGAATTGGTAGATCAAGGAAACTTTACAATTAACCAACGTTCCTTGGCATCTGCGGGTAACAGTAGAGCAAACAACACTAAATATCAAATAAAAGAGCCAAGAAAAGGCGTGAGAGATATGTAAGCACAGGGGCAAAGTGTGAATGCTTATGTACACGGGGAGAGAATAATATTGTATATAGAAAATGTATATAAAAAAAATTCTGGGCAAGTGTCGTCAAATAACAGTACCTCGGGTAACTAATTTTCTTTTCAAGTTTCTATATCATTTACAATAAATGTCATAAATTTACTATTAAGTCAATTCTGTCAAAACACTTAATTGTTGCAATAGACACAGCTCTTAACTTCTCGATTTCCCCACAATTTAGGATAAACTTGTCACTACTACGCCTTTAACACTAATTAAGATACAAAAGAAGGAACCCTGATGTATGAGGCAGAAATAGAACCCACAAGCGTTTTGTCAGAGTGAGGTTACCCTTGAACATTCGAACTGGAAGAAGCATATATATGTCTATCCCAGCTCATACGTACTATATAATATATCTGTCAAATTCAGTGACATTTTACCCGCGCTTGAATGGACATACACACCATCACAGCACAGTGTTTTAAGACGTCACAGGGGCTATTTATAATACATAATGTATAAATACACACACACACAGATATATATATATGTGTGTGTGTGTGTGTGTGTGTGTGTGTGTGTGTGTGTGTGTGAATACTGTAATATTTTAATGATCGATGTCCAAATGAAATTACATTTTGATAACACTGAAAACAAATCTTTGAGACACTTTATTAAATAAACACACGCGGCTCGGAATGATTTTCTTAAACTTATTTTAGATGAAGAATACAAATAGTTACCATAAATCCTACATCCAGTTACTCAAAATCAAACTAACGACACTAAAAAAAAACAACTTTTAAAATGTTACACAAGTGGAAATAATAACCAACTCAAAAGGTTCGACATAACAGCAAATTCTTTTATCCTATTTACATTTTCCACTTGAATCTTTCCCTCTTGTACCCTATTCTCGCTGGAAAATCTCCTTCTAATTTCTTCGTTCCTTTTACCCTCCTTCACCCAGCCCAGCTCTCTCTCTCTCTCTCTCTCTCTCTCTCTCTCTCTCTCTCTCTCTCTCTCTCTCTCTCTCTCTCTCTCTCTCTCTCCACATAACCATTTTGACTTGCAGGCAAACAATTAGACAAAACGTCATCTTGTCGGAGATGACGATTATATTAAGGTGTTAGATCCTTTAACCTTAGTCAAAACAGGATATTGCTGGGGTCGACTTTCTAAAGTTGTGAGATTGGATCCTCTCGCTTCGTTTTCTTTCTTTTCTTTTTTTCCCCTTTCCCCGTCTATCGTCCTTTTTTTTTTTTTTTTACTTTACTTATTAATGTTTTTTTTTCGTTCTGAATATCTTCTGTCATTGTCATCCTTATCAATTCCTAACACAATTACTTGAGTAATCTTCACAATTACTCAAAATATTATTTCTGCCTCACATGAAGAAAAAACCTCGTCAAACTTAAAATATATGTCTTCACAAAAATCATTACGACGAAATTCAAGTCCACCAAAACCCATTTTTAAGGTAAACTTGAATAGATGTATACAAATACAAGTGTGAGCCAACACATTTTCATACACATAAAAAACAAATACTACATCCCATTGACTTAGAATTCTGATACACTACACAACAGCAGCACTGATACTGCAAAAAACGAAAACAGAAAACAATTAAATACTAAAGTTTGTTACAGATTAGAGGAAATTTTGATTGATTTGTTTATGTAGACAATCCTGGAATGTTTTGACATTTAGTGAGAAGAGACAAAAAGGAAACTGTGAGCATGGATGGGGACAATCAAGTGATTTTATCTAATGTAGGTGAAAAGTGTGGAATCACGAAAAGGTAGCTGTTGTGGTGTTAAAATTCCAGAACCGTAAAAGAGCACAAATAATGGGTATGGTTAAGATTTAGTGTGGAAGGCGAAAAAGTTTTAGTGAGAGTATCCAGAAGTGGAGAAGTAAGAGAATTTGAATGCCTCTGGGAGAGTCCGAATCTGTACCCGACTGGATCTGGTGAACACGAGAGTGGCTGCGATGAAAGGTTTAAATGCAATGTTTTCTGTGTGTGAGAGAGAGAGAGAGAGAGAGAGAGAGAGAGAGAGAGAGAGAGAGAGAGAACAGCATTTATGGTGATTATGGAATTCCTAAAGTAACAGAACATGGAGAATGTCTTGCGTATAGGGAAACGGACTTATTTGAAATACATGGTTTCAATAGAGAAATTTTATACGTGCACTTGAGAAAACCGAAAATGAGAAACAATGCATAACAGATTATATAAAAATAAGGAAGAAGAAATAATGACTCTCATAGCGAGGAGTGGCTGGAGATCAATCTAATCCCTGTTTGGTGGAAAGGAAAGTTAAGAAAGGTTGAAGCTTAAAAAAGCCGACAGTAAACGTATATCATAAGTTTCAATAAAAGGAAACAAGCCGGACATTAAGAAAGAAAATCTCTGCAAAATTGGCTACTCTTGACTTTTTTCTTAAGTTGGCTTTAATATATAACAAAAAATATTCACAGACAGAAAATGACAGAAATTTAATTCAAGGAATGATATGAATTTACCCCGTCTTTGCAAAATCTACATAACATCACCTTTGAAGATTAGTGTACTGCATCCAACTTACATTCTCTAAAATTCTTAACAACCAGTGGTAAATTAAATAAAAGCATTAGTGATATTACATTCGCACAACTTTTATAAATGACTTCAACCCTAAGAAACTTTCCAAAAATAAACTGCAACAGTTTCTGTCCCCACACAGCTTCCACTTCCACTTCAGACCGAGTGCATCCATACACTAATCCTCTTACAGAAGTCAAAGTCATTATTAAAGGCCTCAGAATACGAAACCTCGCACAAGAGCCGGAGAGGAAGGTGAAATTCAATTAAAATATGCATTTTCTGAGTATTTCACTCTTTAATAAACACTATAGCCAACCAATTATATTTATGTTCTGGTATAAAAGTAAACAGGAAAATGTGCAACGCAACCTCTACAGAATCAGCTCTTCAGGACTACGAATAAAGCACCTGAAGACTTCCAATTATGAGGAAAAAATACTAGCAAAATTACTAACAATAAGCTCAGCACATCAATATAACATATGATATGTGTATGGTATACCCATACAGGTCAGACACTTCATAAGAAACTGCCAAGCAAAATTCACGGAAAATACTTCTTCAGGAAGCAACAATGCTGAAAATATGTCCATATTTTTTTCCTTTCCAGCGAGGATGTCAAACAAATTCATACCCATGGTTTCTTCGATGGATGAATAAATCATTTACACAAGAAAAGATACAGTACTACTGAAATTCGTCTTGTCTAATGAAAAAAATTAGCCATTTGTAATATATTCTATACTATGAATACCTATGCTGAAATAACTACATAGATATCTAGAGTATACAAAAGATTAAAGAATACTGAGCACTGCATACCTTTTAAGGCGATGCAAGTAGCCGATGACCATACCACGATTAAGATCATGCAGTGACATGAAATCCGCTAAGCAAAAATAGAAACAAAATACTGACAGTATTGCTAAAGCACTATAAGCCCCCTTTTGTTTCTACTTCTGTAAATGAATTCTGACTGGTGAAAAATTCAAGAACATAACCAAATATAGTTCTAGCTAAGATTCATAGCAATTTTGACTGAAACTCCACCAACTGTGTAAGAGTAGCTAAAACATGGTAAGTACACATTACACACACTGACAGACAAGGGACTAAGCGGTTCACCTTCCTACCAACTTTGACTGTATTCCTTCTAGCTTTGTAAGAGGATTTGCAAACATACTTATAACTGACTAAAGATAGAAAAAATGACTACCTTTAGGCTTCAAGTACTGTTGCCTTTTGGTGCTTTAAGGAGGCAAAGGTTATGCACAGGACTAAAACTATCTGTGAACATTTAATGCAGATTCCAGCTCTCAGGATTTAAATTTGACACCATGCCTGAATTTCTACAGGCAAAGAAAAAAACTGAGACACTCTAATACAAAATACAGCTCAGCGATCTGGAGCCTCCAGATTATTTTCTCCCGCTCCTGTCATCAAGAATGCTTATCTCAACGTAATAACTCTCTTGATCATTTTGAAATAACAGGCATAATTATGAAAGATGTATTTAAATTCCTAATTATTCAGTTTAAACTTTAATTAAGGTTGAACTGAGAGACAAAGTGAACATCTCTACATGACTGCCACATTCACTTTCTTACAGTTGGTCAGATTCTTGTATTAACAGCTGAGTAAATCATGTTTGTCTCAAAAATGTATTAACCCACTCAATAACAAAAATACCATTAAGCCTGTGACTCAGTTCTAACTTTCAGAACAGCCTATTGCAATATCTCAACCAACTTATTCACAATGTTATCAGATCAACGCCATGAAGTCTAGCTAGGGCGTGCAGTGCACGTGTGTATAATTACATATAAGGGCTAACAATCAAAATAAAATTACACGTTAACCAAGGCATGTCGAACGCAGTTTAAGTCAGATAATGATTAGAACAAATATTTGTAACGCCAATAGGTTAGTTCTTGCTCTCTGTCCATGACTCAGTCTTGTATGGTTTGTACATAAATCTTAAAAGAGAAAACCAGGAAATCATATCTAAGCGGGAATACTTGAATAAAAATGACGAATGCAGCAAACAGAAGAGCCTGTTATTAATTACCACTGAACCCCACTTGTTATAAAAGGAATCTTTTCCTTGAACACATATGGACCAAGTAAACAAAACAGGCTTGCTCAACGACTATTTGTCAGGTGGAGTGGGTCATTTCTTTCGACTACTGATATTTATAGACTCTGTCCTTATGGACGGTCGATTAGAGGTCGTAGTAGTAAAACATTATATAAATATACACATATGTATGTATGTATATGTATACTATATATACACAATAATAAAATATAATTATTTATCACGTAAAGTGGGTAATTTCCTTCGATTGCTGATTTTTACAAATCCGCCAGTTATGGAGTCGAATACATAAACTTCTGTCACGGGAAATAAAACGTGATGTGATGTAAAACATAATCAAGAGTATATGGCCATTAAACCTAAGGCAAAATTTAAACCACGAAAATTCCGACTCGGATTTGATTTGCAATTATATATATATATATATATATATATATATATATATATATATTTATATATATATATATATATATATAATATATATATATCTATATATATACATAATTGATATTCTATTAAGATATATATTACGAATATATATATATATATATATCTATATATATATATATTACTATATATATATATATATATATATATATATAATATATATATATATATATTCGCGTTTGCTCTACATTCATAAGTGCCAATTTAATCAATATTAAGGTGCCTTATATGAGTGAACTGGATTGGATTTACCACTTATAATCAGGAAAATTCTGGAATGAATTAAATTGTATATCTGTATTTTAAGTTAATTTTTTTTATGGAAATTCTACAAACCAACTTTTGGTATGGTATTCAGTAACTATCACTAAGTTGGTAGGGTATTCAGTAACTATCCCTAGACTCTAGGTATTGTATATGGAATGTCATAAAAAAATATTTTGTTCCTGAGATTATTAAAATACCTGTATAGTAATATGGTTGCGGTATGCAAATGTTTGTATGGTGTTTTTACGTTGCATGGAACCAGTGGTTATTGAGCAACGGGACCAACGGCTTTACATGACAACCGAACCGCGTCGAGAGTGAACTTCTATCACCAGAAATATACATCTCTAATACCTCAATGGAATGCCTGAGAATCGAACTCGCGGTCACCAAGGTGGCAGGTCAAGACCATACCGATCGCGCCACTGAAGCGCTTGGTATGCAGATGACTCTTTGACTATTATACCTAAAAAAGGAAACGTAAATTGCCTCCAAGAAAAATTTAACGAATGTCTCATCTATAAAATTGTACCTAAATAACGAAAATAAAATGGGTTCCTCTCTCCTTAGACAAAGTTATTCGATGTGAGAACCATTTCAGTGCAAATTACTTATACGGTATATAAAAAGCACCCAATATTTCGACCTATGTGCTACATCATTTTTCAGGATATATTAATATAAAAATGTCGGTGCTAACATTACCTTCAATGCTCCTGCAGACATTACGGGTTGTCAGTTCTGAACTCCTGGAACTGCAGAATATTACAAAAAGCGTTCATATTATTGAAACTGGTTACAGTATAACAGTAAAGTTTATAATCAAAGTGACGGAATTCTCGAAGAACGACTTTGTTTGCCTTATTTTACCGTCACCGAGTCCCAGAAGGCAATGCTGAAAACACTTAATACAAATTTCATCTTCAGATGCAACATTGTTTATAAAATCGCATGTAGATTCTGGATTCATTTTATTTGGATCACATGAGCGCGGAATTAAAAGTCAGAATAACCAAACATCGATCTGAAATTAGAACTGGCGGAAAGAATTAATCCCCTCCCCTATTTGTACACTTAACGAAAAAAAAAAGCAAGGAAAATAAGGTTATTTTCTGTACAATGTACAAAACGCTGCTTATACACTCAACTATGACCGGTAGTTCTCCAGTTGCTCACCAGATATGCGGAAGTGAGGGTGCGTCCCACAGCTCCGGAAAACGCTGTCAGATTTTGCCACGATCCATGGCTAACCTTAACCTCAAATAAGATTAAAACTACTAAGGCTCGAGGGTTGCAATTTGGTATGTTTGATGATTGGAGGGTGGATGATCAAAATACCAATTTGCAGCCCTGAGCCTCAGTAACTTTTTTTACACCTGAAAGGCGGACAGAATAAAGCGTGGACGGACAGACAAAGTCGGCACAATAGTTTTTTTTACACAAAACTAAAAACTTGAAATTGTCAGGTCTTGTCAATGCGTTAGCATCACCTTGATTAATCCAGTACCTTATAATTAATGCAAGACACCTGTTCACCATCGGATGACCAAAAGCAAATGCACTGTACTTTGTATGGGCTAAAATAATGGTATATTCCTTTAAAATTAGTTTTGTCTAAAGCTGAGTTGGCTTTGAAATAACTTTTTTCCACACTGCAAGTATATCTGGAAGTTGCTGTAGCCACTATTCATAAACGCAACGATGCCATCAACCGAACCTGACCCCTAAAAACCTCCGAAAGAAAAATAATTCGATTCACAGAGGCAGTTGAAAATCAGTGCCTTCATCGCAGTAATCAAAGAACCAGTGATATAAGACGTCACTCCACATGCAAAAGCTTTAACATTTGTTGTCATTCACGTAAGACTCCTAAAAGGAAACCAGTCATCTCTTCCCATTCTTGAACTTCCTTCTGCTCTATGATTTACTCAAGTCTTGAACATGAATACATTACGCAAGGGACTATCATACCTCCATACTCCGCCAAATTTCCCAAAAGGAAGTTTGCAAAGAAAAAATGACCTAACATTGCAAATCAATATGGAGCGCGCACGCACACATACGTGTGCATATATATACTACATATATATACATATACATATATACATACATATACACAATATATTTCTCATAGATTGACAAAAATACATTTATTGTAACCATTACTTTTACATTAGATGTTTGCAAGACGACACAATAAAGTCCGTAACGAAATTATGCCGATTAGGACGATATACCTAAATAATTCAGCAGATACTTGGAAAATTCAAATTATCCGTTAATTAAAACTTCG
>NC_087200.1:22471510-22504371 GCF_015104395.2 Macrobrachium nipponense | reverse complement strand
GGGAACTTCTTCCTTTGCCACTTCTGTTTCAAGTAAAATTGAAGTGGTCTCATGTTGAGCCTGCCCAGACTTACAAATTGCTCTATTGAAGCCAAGGTTCCTAAAAGGCTCATCCACTGATTCGCCGAGCAAGTTTGTCTGACGAGAAATTCGTCTCTTTTGTTCAGGCATGAGTCGATCCTTTGGCGAGACGGAAAAGCCTGAAAAGGAACTGAATTCAGTCTCACTCCTAAATAAACTATCTCCTGAGAAGGAGTGAGACATGACTTTTCCTTGTTTACTAACAAACCTAGGCTTTCCGTCATCCTTAAAGTCTTTTGTAGGTCCTCACACAACTTCTGTCTGGACCTTGCCTGAGAAGCCAATCGTCTAGATACATGGATATTCGTATCCCGTCTAGATGAAGCCACTTTGCTACTGACGACAGAACTCTGGTGAACACTTGTGGAGCTGTCGACAGGCCGAAGCAGAGGGCCCTGAACTGATAAATGCGGCCCTGGAACACGAATCTCAGGAATCTTCTCGATTCCGAATGAATCGGAATATGAAAATAAGCGTCCCGAAGGTCTATGGAAAACCATCCAATCTCCAGGATGAAGAGCTGCTAATACCGATTGGGTCGTTTCCATAGAAAACTTCGTCTTCAGGACAAAGACGTTCAGGGCACTGACGTCCAACACCGGTCTCCAACCCCCCGTGGCCTTCTTTACCAGGAAAAGGCGATTGTAAAATCCTGGTTCCTGCGGAGAGTCCACTAACTCTATGGCCCTCTTTGCCAGTAAGGCCGAGAACTTCTTGATGGAGGGCAGCAAATTTTTCGGAGTTCTCCCGAGTAGGCTGACAAATTCACAGGAAATTCTGTGAGAGGGGGGTGCTTGATGAACGGAATGGTGTATCCTTCCTTCAGGACCTGGACCGTCCAAGGATCCGCTCCGAGATGAAACCAGGTCTGCCAGAAAAAGGTGTAATCTGGCTCCTACTGCTGTGTGGAGGACTACGGGCCTACTTCTTGATGGAAGAGGGAGTGGTTTTAGAAGAGGCTCTACCTCTCCCACGAAACCTGGAGGAAGATCGAACGGGAGCTCTCCCTCGAAATGGTTTAGGAGCTTCCGTGGAGGGAGCACTCCGAGAAGCAGAAAGAACCGGAGCTATCTTCCTGGGCTTCTTCACTGACTGTGATAAAAGATCCTGGGTCGCTTTTTGTGTTAAAGATTGAGCGATCTCGCTCACAATCTCTTGCGGAAATAGGTGTTTCTTGTCCAAAGGAGAGAAGAGCAAGGCAGACTCTGGTTCGATGAAACCCTTTCGACAAGAAGGAGCACCAAAGCTGTTTTCTCTTCTTCAACACTCCAGAGGCGAAAATGGCAGCGAGCTCCGAAGCTCCATCACCAGATGCCTTTATCGATACAATCCAGTACCGAGGCAAAATCCTTCAACTGCTCCTCCCTCCGAAAGTCCAAATGACTTGACTTTCCTGGCCAGCGAAGCAATGGCCCAATCCAGGAAAGCTAACAACTTCGAAAACACGGAAAACACTCTTGCAAAGATGCTCCAGTTCATTGTTGAAAAGAAAATCGTAGCAGTATTAAGGGCTGCTCTGCGGGAAGAGTCCACGAGACTAGAAAAGTCTCCCTGAGCGGAGGCAGTCACACCCAAGAAAAAACTTCTCCAGTGTCATAACAGACACGGCTCCTTGACGAAAGTCTCGAAGGGGGAAGACAAAAAACTTTTTCCCCGTGCCCTCTCTCCAAAAGCCAAGCGTTAACTTTCTTGATCGCTTTCTTAGCCGAAATCGAGAGGACGAGACGCGTGAACGAGGACGAGGAGTCAGGCTTACTGTCCTTTTTCCTTTTTTCCACTGCGAACTAGGAGAAACTGGAACGGAAGGCGCAAAAGAATCTCAAAGTTGTCAACGAAAGATCGTAAAAGGGAGTTTATACCCCGACAAATGCTTGTCTTTTTTCTGTAAGTCCTTCTCTTTCTTCCTCCAAGTCCGAAGCTTCCTTCGACGAAACTGGCGAACATTCCATCGGAAGAGGAATCCTGTTCGGCGAAGTCACACCCTGACGCGTCCGAGGAGGGTGTGAGAAAGCAGGAGAAGACGTCTGAGCCTGTACTGAGACGTATCCGGGCGGCTGAGCTGGCGGCTGAGCTGGCGGCCGCGCTGGCGGCTGAGGTGGCGCTCGAGCGAGAGCCTGACGTGGCGCCATAGACGAGTCAGGAAAGGAGTCCGACTAGGCGGCCTGAAGTGGCGTCTGAAGAGGAGTCACATGGAGAGTCTGAGCCTGAAGAGGCGACTGCAAAGGAGCCTGCGAAGAGGACTGCACAGTAGTCTGCGGAAGATGCTAAGGTCGTCGGGAGCGCATTCGGGGACGAAAGAGACTTGCCAAAAAGCTCCAAGATACTGCCTAACTTGGCATTCATCTGTTCAAACACCGAAGGTTGAGGATCCATCCCCGACGTAGAAGGCGCGGGAGGTGTAGAAGGATGATCCACAAACACGTCTGGAGCCGCAGGAGTTATCGCTTGAGGAGGCTCTGGAGAAGGCTCCGAAGGGGTGTGCGTGTTCGGCTTCTCCAATTCTATGAGAGAAGGGCGATAAATCGAAACCGCCGGAGAAAAGGCTTCAGGCTCCTCCCAAAAACTACAAGAAGGTTCGGCAGCCGCCACCTCTTTTAGGGAACCGCAGCAGGCGAAACATCGCGCGACCTTTTCAGCGGTCTAGAAGTCTTATTACGCCAACCTCTATAAGAGGAAACATCTGAACTAGAGTCACTTGACGAAAAACACTTCCTCGCAACACCTTTCCAATGGTGAGCGACAGCATCCTGGGATACGGCTACAGGATTGCTTGAGGGGGCGGCTGCTCGGGAGCAGGTCCCGCTCGCCTCCCTTCGGTTTTCGGCATGCCTCCTCCCAGGATCTGGGGAGTTTGACAGGGGCCTAGACCTAGGAGAACGAACGGGCCGAACAACCACCTCCTCCACTACACTTGCACTAGTAATTTATCACACTTAACTACCACTTCTTGCACTGTCTCACCCATTTTCTGCATAGTGGTGAGGAAAGAGACAAATTTCGAGTCCATATCGGCTCGTAATACTGACACGGGATCGGGATCGGGAGATACAGATTCGAGGGCAGGAGCAACCACTACGGGTTAATAGGAACAGGATTAATAGAATTCAGAGGAAATATCCTGGCTACTCACTAACTTAGAAGAAGATCTCTGTGAAGCCTTTCTGATTCCTATCTTTTTCTAACTTTCTCATATACTTTCCCAGTGCCTTCCATCATGAGATGTTAGAGACTTACATTCTTCACAAGTATTCTCAAAGAACATTCACGTCCCCTACAACTAACACAAGTAGAATGAGGATCAAGTGAAGCTTTAAGAGTCTAGTCTTACACCCCACTACTACACACCCTATACTGAACAGAGCCGGTGTCAGACATCGTGAAGAATTCAAAATAATTCCTAAAAAGGACAACAATATCAAAAAAAACCAAAATAACTATAGCGCTCATCAAAAGATCAGTAAACTCAAGGTACATCACCAAAAGGAGAAAACCAAGATGATCAAATCCAAATTCCGAACCAGCAGAGGAACCGTGTTACCGTTTCCGACGGCAGGAAAACTTCTGATTTATTGTTGGAATGGTTCCCGGTACCCACCCGTAGAGGGCGGAGTAGAGGGATCACCTGTCAAACCATTAGCGCTACCGCGAATTTCAAATTCTGCCGTGACGTCAGTGACGACAGCTATATGTAACCACCGGGTAAGTTTATATAAGTGAAAACGATAGTATATTGTCAATGGGGAAATTCACCTGAATTGACAAAACGTAATCCAGGAAGTCGAGCATTTTATTTTCGATTCCCGTCTCAAACGAGGAAGGGGCAAGAATCCTGTTAAGAGACGGCTTACGACAGGTAGAACGACGATGTTCAATTCGGCAGCGTAAGTCCCACTAGGAACTAACAAAATCTATCATCTGAAAAGCCCTTTCAGATTGTGGGCTAAAAAGCTTTGCAAAATTATCCTGGGAAGAAGAAACTCTCCAACCAGCTTCCTCTCCCGTATCAAAATTTATTGGCAGTATGGCAAAGGAAGTCCTGTCTTGCGCTTTCCTCCTTTTGATGAGTGCCTTTGCAAGAATCCTACTGAACGTTAGCCGCCGAGTCCTGACGTGCAGGACGTCGAGCTTTTACATAACCCATAGCTGCCTTACCGCAAAGTCTTGACTGCGTAGAGCAAAAGAGATCTTTCCTTGAGCTTCATAACTCCATCCAATCCTGGACTTTACGAAAAGCAATATTACTGACAAAGACCTCTATTAATTCACGAAACCCGTGGTCTTGCTGGGTTTCGAAAACGAAGTTGCCTTTTCACTTAAGCTTCCTCCGAAGCACTGCTTACTTCACATTCTTCGCAGGCGATGTAGAAGGATCACCGAAGTTAGGTAAAAAATCTTTAGGCCCAAATCAGCTTGAAGACTTCAACAGAAACGTTCAGCCAGGCGACACAAACCTGGCGTGCGCGCTCGGCGTCCATGACTAGCAGCGACCGCTCGGCGTCCATTGGCGAGCAGACGGCACTCTCATGGGCGCGCGCCGCTCGGCGTCCACTGGCGAGCAGCGAGCACTCTCGGCGCGCCGCTCGCGCTCCCCCCCCCCCCGGTGGTATCCCACTAGGGCCGTGCGCTCGGCCTCGGCGGGTCTACTGGTGCGCGCTTGGCAGGGGCACCCAACCGCTCAGCTGCGCCTGGCGTCCATCCGAACGTCCCGTCCAAGCCGAGCGTCAAAAAAAAAAACGTGCAGAAAAGCGTCACGCTCCTGACAGGCGTCAATGCAAGCGAAACTGCCTTCAGGGAAGAGCATTAGACATCTCGGAGAGAAAACCGACTGCACGAAGCAGTCTCAGGTGAAGGGTTGATCGTGTGAGAAATACGCGGGGCGAGGGAACGCCTTCTTATTCTCACAGCAACAAAGCTAGGACGCCCGCGCTCAAAAGCGTCCTGCTAATATGACTTGCTTTCCCTTTTCTCGGTGGAAAGACGTACACGAGTTCAGGCGACGTTCGCCTTCTTACTTCTCACTGCAACGCATGACGAGAGAGAGAGAGAGTGAGTGAAACGTCCTCTTCTATAAAGATTCTATTTAGAGGGCGCGAGTCCTTCCGAAAGCTCCAAACCCTGCGCAGGGAGGACGCTTTCGGAGACGAGAAGCAATCCTTCAGGATTCGTGCACGCACTTTGGCAGCCTGGGTAGTAACTTCAGGTCTGCCGAAGGCACGTCAGATCGGTGGGAGTTCCTCGTAACCCTCCTTCGGCTTTCGAGCATGCTCTATCCCTGTTCCTGGAGTCAAGCAGAGGTCCCGGCCTAGAGGCGAAATAAGGCCGATCTGACGCACCCTCCACTACACAATGGGGCACTGTCACTGCACTTAGCCACTTCACTTTTTGCTCTCCAAAGCCAGCACTTTCGATTCTAAGTTACGAATCGATAGAGTATCAGAGAAAGGTCAATACCCTCTACAGAAACTGTTTAGGGCCCGAAGGCAACGATTCACCTTAAGGAGGTTTTAGTAACAACTACAGGAAGTAGCACTTTTCACCACAATGATAGGAGAGCGAGCACCTTAGATTCCAAGATACAGATGGAATCTATAACGTAAAGGGCATTACCTCACGAGACATATTTATAGCCCGTAGGCCATACTACAGGGTTAGGCAAAATAGTCTACAGGTAGGTTAGCCTACCCTGACTTTGTTTACTGATTAATTGCGTACATATGAATCATACGTCTTCCTTATGGAATTAGACAAAGTCTCACACTCCTTACATGACAAATCTCAACAAAGAAGCAAGACACATAGCCCTCGTGCATATCGACCCGTGCGGAACTATCGAAGCTTTCGGTAGCCACACCCTATCTTAGCAGACAACACCCTCTGAAACTAGCCTAACTAGATTCAGATAAACAAAATGAATCATATTCAAAACAATTTAAGATAGCGTATGCCTAGCCACAAATCCAAGTCAATAAATCAAAAGACAATTAGGATATTTAGCGGCCATGAAGTTTCCAAAATCCTAAGACGGAGGTACTGAAAACAGGTGTTTCCAGCACCGGCGACAGAAAATTATGAATAGAAATGGGACTGGTCCTGATACCCGCCTCCCAGCGGCGGGAATGGGTACTAACCACCTGGCCGACCACTGTGTGTGCCGGAAGTTTTTGAATTTCTGTCGGACTTCAGAAAATACAGCTATATATATATCTGACAGGTAAGTTTCATGAACAAATAGGAAATTAATCAACAGGAAATCACATACACAGCTGTTACAAAATAAACTTGATTTTTGTAAAAGAATTAATAAACAAATAAAAAAATCACTCTTCTTCAAACCAATGATTTAAAAGGGTTACACGTAACGTAAATACCAAATCAAAAAAGTTTTCCTTGTTAAATATGAACTAACTGCGTTATGTTGATAACCCTATTCATTGTAAATAATTTTGTTTACGGACCGCAGTATGTCCTTTTAAGGATTAAATTTTGGTGCAATCACATGCTTTCTTGATTCCTTCACTGCATTTGTTTAAGAAACATGTTACAGTATGTTCGTTTTTAATTTTTATTTCAAATTTACCATGGAGGAAAATTCGATCATATGGGAGTGGTGGAGCAAGATTCGAGTGAACTTTGAAAGAACAACACATTTCTTACTTTGATAAACTTTAGCTCAGATTGACGGTCTCTTGTGTTGGTACTTTCGGAAATAAAAATGATATTGTTATGATACAATAAAGTTTTATGCATACTTACCTGGCAGGTATATATATAGCTGTATTTCTGAAGTCCGACAGAATTTAAAAAAACTTCCGACACACGCAGGTGTCGGCCATGGTGGTTAGTACCCATTCCCGCCGCTGGGAGGCGGGTATCAGGAACCATTCCCATTTTCTATTCATAATTTTTATTTCCACTGTCCCCTGAGGGGAGGTGGGTGGGTACTTTGAATATATATATATCTGCCAGTTAAGTATGAACAAACTTTATTGTATCATAACAATATCATTTTGCTCATGAACTTACCTGTCATATTATATATATATAGTTGAACCCCACCGTTGGAGGTGGGAAGGGACAGGGACGAAGAGGAAGGATTTTGGGACACAAATGCATGCAGATGATTTACATCTTGGTTCCACCTGTTAGCATAGCCGACTTCGTGATTACTGTCACCCAGTCTGCTTCTGCTTTACTAGAGTTGCCAGCGAGGTAGAGACCTATAAAAGCTGGTGCACTCCAGATGATCTGTCAAACAGGGGCGTGACCACAATGTGACTAGACCATATTGACCATACCATGAGGGCTAAGAAGTAAAATAAATATATAATAATTATTATATATCACCACCTGACCAACCTAGCCAAAGTTAATGTGTGTTAACTAAGGCTTCAGAGTTAAGAAGTCGCCGTTGTCAGCGACTCCACAACTAAATTAAGAGCTCTTCCTAACCATTTTTCTACAGGATAGGATGAGTAGTATCTTCTTGCCCAAGATTGTGGTCCTGCAGGGACACGTATGGCCCTAGCGAGCAGCAGATCTCATATGCCATCTTCACATCTCGCAGGGAGTGTGAAGTGAAACCCAGAGTTGCTTCGCTAAAATATGGTACTCAGGATGTTGCTGAGTGCCATGCTCTGTTGAAATGCTTCCGAGGCCGCGCCCTCACCTCGTGAGCATTCAGATAAAAAAGATTTCAATTTTTTTTTTTTTTTTTTTTTTTTTTTTTTTTTTTTTTTGAAAGAACTCCTTAACCTAAAACCAGGGTGTACTTCGATATGGGGCAAGTCTGGTCTTTTCGGAAACACTGCAGATTGCTCGACTGACTTCGACTTTCTTGATTTTAAGTAGATAAAACTTGAGAGACCTGACAGGGCACAGGACTCTCTCTGGCTCCTCCCCACTAACTGTGCCATCCTTGCTTCCAAAGGATCCTGGCCCAAGGACAAAAAAGGGTTTCCATTCTTAGGCCATAACGAAAGGCTTAGAGAGCACACCTCCTTGTGTTCTCTAAAGCCAAAACTTGTGACGATGGCTTAAAATCTCACTAACCCTCTTTGTCGTATCTAGGGTGGTTAGAAGAAGGCCTTCCTGATCACATACAAGAAGTTAACAGGCAGGAGAGGTTCGAATGCTTTGACATCAAGAACTTCAGACTACGTCTGTACTAAAGTCAGGTGAACGACCAGTTGACCAGGTCAGACGAATCAAGGACAGCAAGGCTGTACCCTGAAGACCAAAAGGCACTATTCTTAGCTGAAGGATGAGTGTCTGGACTGCCTGGGCGATTCAATCTAAGCAAACCTTGGGGGTTCGTATCAACGCAACCCAGCCGTCGTCCGACAATCAACTTCGTCAATAAGAAAAAAAAAAACTCAGGGCTTACTATATGTCGCCTGATCTCGCACGAGTGTCTGACTCCGAGAAAACAGGCGAGACAAAAAGTAGATGGTGAGCTAGAATCGAGATTCCACAGACCTCAATGATCGTGAAGGTCTTTGTTGTTTGACAGATGCAAATCTGTCAAACAACATTCTCTGTTGTCTGTTCGCACTGGCAGAATTTTCAAAACTCTCGGCAACCGCTAGACCACTGGTAGTTCAGGTGATCTCCCCCACGTTTCCCGTGGCGTTGGTACTTGGAACTAGTATTCCCTAGTATTCCCGTTTCCTCAGATTTTCTCTGAACCCTGTCTCCTGAGGGGAGGAGGGTGGGAATTTAATTATATATACCTGCCAGGTAAGTATGCATAAAACTTTATTGTATCATAACAATATCATTTTTATGCATGACACTTACCTGGCAGGTATATATATAGCTGATTGACACATTTGGAGGTGGGTCACAGACAGCAATATCGTCATAATTCAAAAATTAACTAATTTTTTAAATTATTTATTAAGTTCCTTACCTGCTAAGGTAGCTGACTTCGTAGGTCCTGCCTCTTAGCCTGCTAAACTTAGTAGCTCTCAACTAGGATGTGACCGTTTGTGAGAAAGCTAACAACAAGGGTCTGACAACTCGGGACGTGACCAATTTGTTGACAGGAAACCCTAGCCCTCTCTTACCAGGGGCATTCATGCTAGGATAAGTTAGACCACCTGAACCACACACAAAGCTAACGTAACACTTTACAACGTTCACATACTGAAGAGGAAATAACCCTCTCAGACAACCATAAAAAGAACACCACTTAATTAAAATACTTAGCATGTTAGTAATCTATCGAGACGATTCGTACGGACTTTTGCAATCCTGTAACGAACCTCTAGATGATCGTTACATTCTACGCCTGTTGTTATAATAGGCTCTTTCTCGTAAACTCGAGCAGGGACCGAGAGAAGACTTCTTAAGATATGAGAGAGCTGTGGAATATCAGAGTTGATGTGGACCACTGGTTCAAAAACTCGTTTCGAGGACTGGAGGGACGACCGAATTGCATTTACTTCTTTCAGATTAAGATCCAGGACATCTGAAACACTATCCAGATGTCCGGCACCTCCTTTCTATCATGACGCACTGAGAGATGTTCAGAATAATTCCTAGATCTTGAATAATATTTCAGTTTCCCGGTAGTAAAAAACTGTGGTCTGAATTGCAGTCTATTCGGGGAAACAAACTTCTTCAGGAAGGAAATGGTCCCCAGCAAGCTCATCCATTCCCTCCCCGAGTATGCTTACTTCCCTATAAGGCTGCGCTTTGCCTAAGCAGGAGAGCATATAAAGTGCAATGTTGCGGTAGACTCGTAGTTCTATACCGTGCGGTTTAAACGAGCACCGAAAGGATTAAGAGATAACTCTGTTGAACATAGTAAGGCAAAACTAATGCAACGTTTATTCATTCACGTAAGAAATCCCCTCAATCTTAGGTCAAAGTCCGTGATTGTAGGACAGAGATACAGTTAGTCAGTCAATCCCGCAGGAGAGACGTAACCGCCAGCACAGAGATACGGTTAGTCAGTCAACCCCGCAGGAGAGAGAGACGTAACCTACCGCGGATGACCCAGCACGATCTGTTACTGGCTCGGTTGGAAGTTTGGAACTTGGACAGTCAGACACAGCAGCAGCCAGCAGCTTACGAACGTCGTCTCTTAACTTTATGTCTGGGTTGCCAGCTACCCTATTCTACGAAGAAACAGGTCCGTTATTTTTTGAACAAAAAGAGACTCTCAAGCTGGTATATTTAAGCGAAACAGAAAACGCTAAATATATAGATGCGTTTGTGTCGTCAGAACACTACCATACAACGGTAAAAGATAAATCGGAAACTCCTGGAAGGCTGCAGGAGTGACGATTAAATGTCCTTAAAATAGTAGACAATAGACCTCTCGGTTGCCATCCGAAGAGGTAACTACAGCAAGCGTGTATGACTTGAACCAACCAGTAGTAAAATAACGCAAGGCAAAAAAATGTTATTATATCACAATAAAGTTTGTTCATACTTACCTGGCAGACATATATATAGCTGAATTCGGAAATACAGCTACATACATATCTGACAGGCAAGTTTCATGAACAAAACTTAGAGAATCGAAGCAGACAGCTCAAGCTTCTTAAGATACTGGACATAAGCGTTCATTGACGTAGTCTACCAGTCTATTTCTTGTACGAGTCTGCGAATGAGGAAGGAGAAGCTCTTCCGAACCTTGTCCTTATTCGCTTACGCAATATCAAGTTAATGAGATGTTTTGTCAATGAGAACTAACCCATTAACGGTACAGAGAGATATTTTGTCAATGAGGGGAGACCCACTTACTTGACAAAACGATAGATATTGTCAAGGGGAAAGTCACTGAATTGACAAAACGTAATCCAGGAAGTCGAGCCTTTTATTTTTCGATTCCCGTCTCAAACAAGGAAGGGACAAGAATCCTGTTAAGAGACTGGGCTTACGGTAGGTAGAACGACGATGCTCAATCGGCATGGAAGTCTCGACTAGAAACTAACAAAATCTATCATCTGAAAAACCCTTTCAGATGGTCTAAAAAGCTTTAAATTTATTGGCAGTATGGCAAAGGAAGTCCTGTCTTGCGCTTTCCTGAAGAGCGTCCTTTTGATGAGTGCCTTTGCAAGAATCCTACTGAATGTTGCCGAAAATCCTGACGTTCAGGACGTCGAGCCTTACATAACCCGTAACTGTCTTATCTCAAAGTCTTGACTGAGGTAGAGAAAACGAGATCTTCCCTTGAGCTTTCCTTAACTCCATCCCACCTTTGCGAAAAGCAATATAATATTGACAGAGACCTCTTGAATTCACGAAACCCGAGTCTTGCTGGGTTTCGAAGACGAAGTTCTGTTCACTTTCTTGAGGCTCAATCTTAAACAAGAGCTTGAAGAGTTCAACAGAAACATTCTGGTGCGCGCTCGGCGTCCACTGGCGAGGACGCTCGGCGGCCACTGGCGAGGACGCTCGGCGTCCACTGGTGAGTGCGTCCATCCGAGCGTCCTGTTCAAGCCGATCGTCCAAATAAGCGTGCAGAAAAGCGTCACGCTCCTGACAGGCGTCAAAACAAGCGAGAGAAACTGCCTTCTTTTTCCTATTTCTTGGTGGAAAGAAGTACACGTGATCAGGCAACTTCGCCTTCCTTCTCACTGAAACACATAACGAGGGAGAAGGGACGTGAAGCGTCCTCTTCTATAAAGCTTCTTAGAGGGCGCGAGTCCTTCCGAGAGCTCCAACCCTTGTGCGGGGAGGACGCCTCGGAGGACGAGAAGCAATCCTTCAGGATTCGTGCATGTGCACGCACTTTGGCAGTCTGGGGATTTTCATCAGAAACTGCCGAAGGCACGCCAGATCGGTGGGGTTCCCTGTAACCCTCCTTCGGCTTTCGACATGCCCTCTCCCTTGGTTCTGGGAGTTCGACAGAGGTCTAGACCTAGAGGCGTTATAAGGCCGATCTGACGCACCCTCCACTACACAAGGGGCACTGTCACTACACTTAGCCGACTTCACTATTTTTGCTCTCTAAAGCAAGCACTTTCGATTCTAAGTTACGAATCGAAATAGTATAAGAGAAAGGGCAATAACCTCTACAGACCACTGTTTTAGGGCCCGAAGGCAACATTACAGGGTTAGGCGTAACAAAAACAGAAGTAGAACTCTTCACAACAATGAAGGAGAGCGATCACCTCTCGCAGACATAGTCATAACCCGTAGGCCATACTACAGCGTTAGGCAAAATAAAGTCTACCGGAAGGTTTGCAGTATCATACTACCCTGACTTTCGTAATTGATTAATTGCGTACATACTAAACAAACTTTTTCCTTACGGGAATTAGACACGTTTACTGTTTAATTGCGTACATACGAATCATACTTTTTCCTTACGGAAATAGACATATTTACTGATTAATTGCGCCCCCCAAGTGCGGAACTACCGAAGCTTTCGGTAGCCACACCCTATCTTTGCAGACAACACCTCTGAAACTAGCCTATTAACTCAGATTCAGATATCTTATGCAAACAAAAATGAATCAAATTCAAATCAATTTAAGATAGCGTATGCCTAGCCATAAATCCAAGTAATAAATTAAAAGACAATTAGGATACTTAGCGGCAAATGAAGTTTCCAAAATCCTAAGCCGGAGGTACTGAAAACAGGTGTTTTCAGTACCGGCGACAGAAAATTTATGAATAGAAAATGGGAATGGTTCCTGATACCCGCCTCCCAGCGGCGGGAATGGGTACTAACCACCTGGCCGACCACTGCGTGTGTCGGAAGTTTTTAAATTCTGTCGGACTTCAGAAAATACAGCTATATAATATACTGCCAGGTAAGTATGCATAAAACTGTTAATATCGCAACTTATAATTATTGCACGCCATTCAATATCTAAAGATTTGTTGTTCATGCTCTAAGATAATATTTTGACATTTTGAAGAAATTTCAAACGTAGATGATATGACCATAGATATATAGCCTCTCTATTTCTATGGATATCAGTCTCAGACCTACCGAATTTGTAGTAGGCCCTATCAAGAATGGTCGCCTTGCACTTACGTCATAAAACACAGACATTGGTGACGCTTGTATGTTAGTTTTTTTTTTATGATTCTATGTTTATTAAGCTGGCCAGATTTCTGGGACAAAATCCGGGGACGTTTTTCGATTCAGAGGCGTAAAAAAAATCTAAAAAACATGACATGTATTTGTCATTGAAAAATTACAACGGGGATCATACTGTCCTTCTCATTACAATAAAGCAGAATTCACAAAAGTTTTCTCTCACCCTATATTGCCAAAAGGAACTGAATAAAAATTCAATTGAGCAACAATGAGGTTTTTCTCTGATCAAAGTAAGCCGAGATCAGCTGCAAAAAATTAATAGGTATCAGTAGTAAAGTGTGGCAAAAAAACTATGTATAGTTTGGTCAACATTTTTTTATTCCGATTTCGGATCTTTTAGTCATAGTGAAAACCGAGTCCTTTCCGGGGACAGGTTCATGAAACGGGGACGATCTGGTAACCCTAATATTTATGCCAAGCTTCACAAAATTAGGCCAAATCGATCGTTATAGGCAATGAAATTTTACTCAATTTATCCTAAAACGCATCAGAAGATGTTAGATCTGGCGGCAACTCTTGACACTAACCGATCAGAGATTGTGGATTTTATGTGGCATGTGCTGTAGTACAGTAGTAGTAGCAAGCCGCCCAATTTATTAGTTATGCGTTGTATGTTGGTGACAAATGTCTCGTCTTTTACATCTAGTGAGTGTGAAATGATTATTGGCGATTATTATACGAACCTGAACTGATTATTTTCACTTTATATACGAAAATGAAGTTACCTATGTTTCAGTGGTTTCACCGAGTGAAAAAGTGAGGAGAGTAGGTATAATTATATGGTGTTCTAAGGCTAGGCCTATGTTATACTAGACATACTAATTATCCATTCACACTTGAAGGCGCCTTTTTCTTTTGTCCATTCCTTTTACATTTTTGTATCATTAGTATAGTTCCACTGTTAACCTGGATATTTAGTGGCAGAAATTGTTATTTATGATTATTTATTCCACCAGCCAAAGGCGTGCACGAACCAGATGTGTTAGGTTACCAATTAGGGTAGTTGGGATGAACTTTTCAAATCCATTTAAAGTGTTTCTGCAGTTAGGGGGAGGGAAAACTATTTCATCACCATATCAGCACTTCATAGTCGACTGAATGGGGCATTTGTTACACATATTGGCTCAGAAGTTTCGTCAATAGGCTAGTAACCGAAGAATAATAAAAATTCCGCTTTGATACTGTGGTACGTTTGAATTCCTAACTGATAGGCCTACGTGAACCATACTTCCCGAAAAGCTATCCCGTGTTTCTTGTGTTTTTATCAACAATTTTTGTTTTCTCTCTACTAATCCAAGAATTACCCGTTTGGAACCGTAGTTATAGATGATTAGGTGGGCCTATTGGGCGGGGAGAAAAACCCAAGCGAGTGCAAAAAGGTAGGCATTTACAAACCAGAGCATAGGCTAACTAGACGAAAAATACTTGATTCATGCATAATCTAACCCATATGAACAAGAACTGTAAGCAAAAATACACGAAGCACCGAAAATTTAGCAAGGATAGCTAGTTACAAGGATGCGTCCACACCCAACCTTCTTTGATTTAACCAAACGGCTTAGGCTAACCCATTGCCCTTTCTTCACATGTAGGGTAAACAACCGAGTGGACTGGCCAAATCACCGACTACCGTTGTTTGGCCACCCTCCGAAAAAGTACTTAAACACGTCCTGACACTGGAGATGGTCATCAGTCATGAGTTGTTGGCGGTGATAACAGGAGCTCAAGACCTCTACTCTCCTTTCGAAGTAAGTAGGGTAAAACACCGCGTGGAGTGCCCCAACTCACCGAGTTTTTGTTAGTTCCATATATGTAATTGTGTGTTGTGAATGAATATAGTATGGTAACAACTATAACTATTGGCAACTTCAGAAATAGGAGAAGTGCTGAGATGTCACTTTGCTGTCCCAATGATGTGATGCATCTTTGTTATTGTAAGTATTTTGTCATTCCTTTGAAGACCATTATTGATATTTCTGCTTTGGTTTGCTGTTCCTTCAGTACCTACTCAACTATAGTCCATTCACATAAGGTAGATTCTTGTGCCTACGAGACGTTTGTTTGGCGGCCTCTGATTGGCTGGTACCGGGAGGCAGACTGCTCGCTCAGTGTGTCATATTTTCGTTTGTAGCTTAGAAAACTAGCAATATGTTTACATTTCTTCATTTATCTCATCGTTTTGTTACAAAAGATAGGAAAGTTTTGGTCTACCGAAAGGAGTCGGTATTAAAATGTTTTAAAACAATAAAATCTCCCTGGATACGCTGGTGCTTTCAGATTTTAGATGCGTGTAATATGTAAAGAGAAAATGAAGAATATGTCTTATCATGTTGCATCCGTACTTGACTCGTTTGACAGTAGTGCCGAGAGAGACGCAAGATATCGTTGGGTCTGGGCCTCTCAGCTAGAGCCGTTGTGCGTTGGCAGTTGCCAGTTGGCGATATGAGAAGTTGCAGTTTCGAGAATATGTATTTACCGTATTATTATGTCATTACATTTTCTGTAAATAAGTGCATAGAATTCCCATTATGACTTTCGAACATTTTTACTCAAATATCATATATGTCCGTATTTCTGGACATATCTGTTAAAAAAAAAGTAAATAATCAGATGGATGCATCTGGTTGTTGGCTTCAATTTAGTCTAGGTGAGAAATGTGCAAGCTTTATGAGGCTCACTGATAAATAACAGAACTTTTTCCTCAGGCCAATCACATCAAAAGCTTATGGTTTTCATATGTTCACTCAACAAAAGTACACCTGTTTATTTCTTACCATAAAATTGCTTGACGATGTAACGAATATAATATCTTGTCTTTTTCAGAATTGCTTGAGTTACTCTTACACTAGAATGTTTATCTCCTTTATATACATGTTACACTTGACAACATGTATACAACAATGTTTAAGAAAAATTTGCTTAGTTTTCTTCTGAGGTAGTTCATTACTCTTGAATCATTTAATTCATACCTGAGTTAGAATAGCTCCCGTAACCGTTCCCACACCCCTGCATCATTGTATATATAGTACATGTAGGATAATGAGACTAATCAGAAGACTGTTATATCTTAATCTTTTGAAACAAAAAGAATGGAAATTCATGCAGATATATTACGTCATAAACACAAAAGAAAGACATACACAGTAGGCTTACATTGGTATGTCATTAGGCTATCGATATGAAAAAAATTAAAATCTTACAAATTTTGTTACGCCATCATTATTTTAAGAATAAATAAAGGAAAATCATACATATATACATAGTCATGCCATTACCTATTGAAACAAAAAGAATGGAACTTATACAGGTACATTGTTATATCCTTTTCTATTAAAACCAAGTGAAAGGAATTTATAAACAGATATGTATATTGTTATGCCAATAAATATTAAAAAAAAGGAAACTCATATGAATATACTGTAGTTATGCAATTGCCTATCTAAAAAATGGAAAACTATAGAAACACTGTTAGGTCTTCAACTTTTTAAAAACAAATAATGGAAAATCATTAATATATATCATCACTGTCAGTGTCATCCTCACTAATATCAATATCATCACTGTCACTTTCGTCATCTCCAATATCAATAACAAAACTTTCAAACATATGCTCTCTAGCAACATCTTTCCTCCTATAATCATCTTCTAATTTCTTAACGTGGTGAAAGTATTTCTTCCAGTCTTTTGTTGTAACTCGATCTATCGCCAGTCTCGTAAGCTACTCAACAGTTTTCAAAGATTGATTTGCATTAGAGTTATTTTTCTGATATCTCCCTTTATTTGAGCCCATATAAGTTCTATGGGGTTAAGCTGACAATAATATGGTGTCAGTCTGAGCACATCATGACCATTTGCACGGGATATCTCATCTATCACATACTTCTGTTTTTCTTTGACACTTGGCAATCTGCAGCAATTTTGGCTTTGTTGCTGATGGGTCGTGGGTGACGTTATTGGAAGAAAGCCACTTTATGACTTCACTTTTTCTGTTGCTGGTTGTTGGCACTTTATTTTCTATTTTGCTATGGTAGGGAGCATTGTCCATTATGATTAGAAATCTATCTTCTATATTAGGCAATAGTTGTTCCTTAAACCACTTTAAAAACCTTTCATGGTCCATGGAATCATGGTCTTTTCAATTAACCGTGGGTATTCAGTTCTCGCTGCCACTATATCATCACGTTCCATTAAAATAGCTCTTCCACTCGTCACTTTTTTGTACCGGAATCCAAGCCCTCTCACAATTTTCCATAACGTTGTTCTTCCACCATTAAACTTTACCGGGTCTTCCTTAACTTTTTCCAGCAGGGCATCTAACGTTGGAAGCTCTCCTCTTTCGTAAAAAGACAAAATCTCCTTCCGAATTCACTCATTTTCAAAACTATCCACCTTGTCCTTCACTCAGATCCTCTTCCTGGGATATATGGGTGAAGCGAAGGGGACGTTGCCACACTCAGATGACTGTCGCTTGATTTTTTCACTGTATTGGTTGGCACTCCTGTAGCTTTGGCGGTCTTCTCAAATACTTCATTTCTTGAGTCTGCTCCCCACTGTGAGCTGAAGTAACGATGAACATTCATGATCATGTTGCGAGCTTGACTTGCAAATCTGGAAACGGTGCGACGAATGGTTCTGTCATCTCGAGACATCTGCTTGAAAAAAAAAAGAAATCTTTCTTAGTTCGTTGCTGTTTATTGCTTCACTGAGATTGTTATTTCATAATACTCAATTAAGTCTCTGATATCTCTTTCGTTTGAAAATATATTCATATAAGAAAATAGAAACAATATGTTGAAACCAACCTCATTAAAACTTAAGATGAACTGAAGAGTGCGAAGTAAGTCCGTAGATTTCAAATTCTTTCCTGGACTGAATTTCCTGCCTGCGGGCAGCCTACATCTCCAACGATACCAGATGCATCCATCTGATTATTTACTTTTTTTTATAAGATATGTCGAGAAATACGGACATATATAATATTTGAGTAAAAATGGTCGAAAGTCATAATGGGAATTCTTTGCATTTATTTACAGAAAATGTAATGACATAATAATTCAGTAAATACATATTCTCAAAACTGCAAACTTCCCATATCGCCAATTGGCAACTGCCAATGCGCCAACGGCTGTAGCTGAGAGGACCAGACACCAGACCCAACGATAACTTGTGTCTCTTGGCACTGTTGTCAAACCGAGTCAAGTACGGATGCAACATAATAAGACATATTCTTCATTTTCTCTTTACATATTACACGCATCTAAAATCTGAAAGCACCAGCGTATTCAGGGTGATTTTATTGTTTAAAAACACAAGATTTTATTTTCATCTTGATCTCATGAATTATGCAAAATCCGATGATGAATAAAAACAGGTATAAAGAATGAAATGTTTCTCTCTTCACTTCTACTCGTAATTCCTTTGTATTTTCACTTATTGATTTCAGGAAAAGATTAATTAATTGTACATTTAATATGGAATCCTTTGGTATGACCAAAACTTTCCTATCTTTTGTAAAACGTGGGATAAATGAAGAAATGTAAACATATTGCTAGTTTTCTAAGCTACAAAAGAAAATATGACCCACTGAGCGAGCAGTCTGCCTCCCGGTACCAGCCAATCAGAGGCCGCCAAACAAACGTCTTGAAGGCACAAGAATCTACCTTATGTGAATGGACTATAGTTACTATACATCCAAAACACTTGTCTTTAAAAGTTTTAGTTCCGACAGGTAAAGTATTTTTTCTGCCTTTCACTTGGTAGCTCCCAAAGTTCTTAGATTAATTTTATGAAGTGCTTAGTGGCATCCGTGTGCTAATGTGTGGCATTTCATAGGGTACTACCATTTTGGTGATTTGCAAGAGGAAGGTATTGGTAATGGTATTTTTAATGTACATACATGTGGTTTTACTCTACTAGCAACATGATTCCTGGCCTTGAAGGTAAGATTTTGCAGCATACTTAGATGCAGACTGTATTGCAGTTATTTGTTCCCTTCATATTCAGAACTAAGTGCCTACTTCCCTTGATAAATGTTAGAGTGAATTAGTACTAAGTAGTACACTAAAAGATATGAAGCTGAACTGCAGGAAGACAGCTGACATTGCGCCATGGTATCAGTTTGACTCACTACGTAGGTTAACAGTGTTAATGTAACGCTACCTGAAACCTACTGGTAGTTTGGAGGTATCCCATATGGACTGAAATGTTAGATGTCCTATTACTTCATACAGAGCTGTTGTTCCAGAATTGTATAGGCACTGTAGTGGTAGTGCTGACAGTGGACTGTACTATGCATCCATTCTGACTTCCTTTCATCCATTATTCTGTTCAGCCTCTCTAACCATTAGCAACTATGAAGTTTTCTACTAGTTTCACCTTTATATCCTTGTACTGTACTTCATCTCATTTATTTTCTGGATCTTTATTTAACTGCTCAACCACTCTTAACTCTCCATTCATTATTTTATAATATGTTGAATGACTGAAAGTGCACCAGAGCTTGACTTTACAGTTTTTGGAAAATTTTCTGTGTGGATGTCTGCAGCCCTTCAGGATCTTTTATGGTAGAATGGCTTGTATGTGGGGGTTTTCTGCCCATCGTTTGTGGTTTTCATGTTAGGCTTGGTGGTACCTGAAATTCTGTGTCCCTTTGTGAGGAGGAACAACTCAGCAGTCATGGATTTGGTAGAATACTGTGTATACAATTCAGGCTTACTTTTGCCATTGATACTACCTCTGTGTTCAGCATGTAAAAGTAAAGTGCTTGGTGTCTTAGACTTGTTTAGAGAGTTTTTTTTGGGGGGGAATGGGAAACGGGTTGAGAAGGATGAAAGCGAGAAGGATATCAGTGTCTTCTGAGATGCCAATACTCCTCTGGTATCTCCTCTCTCCCTACGCTCAGTTACGGATGGGGGGCATGGGGTGGAGACAGCATTTGGTAGGAGCAAGTGAAGTGTTTGACTTTTATGTAGGTGTAGGTAATCAGTGTTGGTTCCCATTTATTTCTACCCTGGTGCCTGCCTTATCCTTGCATGTCTTGCCTTGGTGCCTTCCATATGCTGTTGCCTGCCACCATACCTAGCACCTACCATATCCTGTCTTGCCTTGGTGCCTGCTGTACCCTATCACCTGCCAGGATCGAAGGAGTCGTTACTGAAATTGTAACCTGATTTGGGCATCCACGGTAAAACTTCCCCGTTAGCATTTCTTGAACATCTGTTGATGGCCAAACCCATGAACCTGGAAACATTTTATCAAGATCCAATTGTTACAGTGTTTGCTTTGCTTTGGGATGCAGTGACAAAATAGAAGTATGTTTGTGCTTTCCTGCTTCATCAGCCCCTGTCTTAGGCCCTTTAGGGATGTCCAAATTATCATTAGATGTCTTAGAAAATGGAAATGTCTGTCACCCAAGTGAATAAAGGGCTTAGGAAGCACTTAAGAGCTTCACCATCCTCCTCTTTTTCCTTCTCTCTGTAGTGGGCAGTGCCATCAGTGCCCCTCATGTGATGTACGGTAGGCATTACATACTTAAGGTTCTTTGCAGGATTCCTTCAGCCCCTAGCTGCAACCCTTTATGTTCCTTTACTTTTACTGTACCTCCTTTCATATTCTCTCTTCCATCTTACTTTCCACCCTCTCCTAACAATTGATTCATAGTGCAACTGCAAGGTTTTCCTCCTGTTACATCTTTCAAACTTTGAGTATCAATTTCCATTTCAGAGCCGAATGCCCTCACTGATCCCAGTGCTTGGACTTTGGCCTAAACTCTGTATTCAATTCAACACTTCCTTCTTCTTATCTTCTGATTCATTCTTGTTTTCCTGGTCTCCCTCCTCCCTGGACTGTTGGAGGAGAAAGAGAGTATGAAGAACCTCCCTTGTAAGAAGGGTGAGAACTCTTCTTGAGACTGTCTTTTTCTTTGTAAGGAAAGTAGGTGATACCAGTATGCATTCATTTGGCAAGAGGGTTAGGGGGATGTATCACCCAGATTGGAATCGACGTATGCATTGCTTCCAAGACATCCGACCATGGTCTACCTATACTTGCTTTCTGTTTAGAGTCGAGGAGGGTAGAGTTCAAATTTCTTGGACTGTAGCCTGCTGCAGCCCTCCAGGATTGTTACATCAGATCCTAGTACATGGTCTCAACCAGTCTCCAGGCTGGTGGGAAGATGGTGAGTGGTGGTGTAATTCAGCTCTACTGAATGTGCTAGGAAAATACACAGCCTGTTGCTTCCCTGCTCAGCTCACTGCTCTGCTATATTGCCCTGTGCACTGGTTTGCTCACTGCCCAGTGCAGCACCAACCTGTGCAAACAACTGGGTACAGGTCAACTTGGGACAGAAAGTGTGTGCTCCTGCACACCTTGGTTGGATGGGCCCAGGCTGCCTGGTTCTGACCACTCAGTGTTGGGGAGGTGATCCACCATTTGGGTTTCGAACTAACTACAGGTTGAGCTCACCAGGGCAGAATTGGTGTTAGGGTCCCATCACTCTCCTGATCTGTCTACCCCGCCATGAGGTTTAGAAGGTCTGTTCTTGATGGAACCCATGCAAATTGAGTTTCCGTGTAGAATGATATTTAGGAGTGTGACCAGAAGTCTCCCTAAACATTAATAAGTACCTTGAGGTAGTATTACCTATATGGAGACAAAATGCATTTAGTGATGTGATTCATGACCTTCGGTTTAGAACTTTGTGACTGCAAGAAACTTGAAGCTATATTTCTGTAGCTTCTAATTATGGGTTTAGATGTGGTGTTCAGGAAGTCTGTGAATTCCTCAGTGAAAAATAGGTGTAATTATCATCCCGTTTCAAAACGTGTATTTCATACAAAAATAAAACATGAAAATTCAGTAAAGTACAACTACTCTTACATATTTCTGATTTAAGAAAAATGCTGTTTTAGCAATGTCTTTTCATGCTCTGTGTTGAAACACGATGTATAGTAGTTGTAGCTAATCATTTGCCATTCATCGTCCTTCCTTTCCCACATCAAGGGTTATATATATTATTATTATTATCGGGTCAATTGGCAAAAAAATATGGTGGTCCCTGGTATAGGAAGTTCAGATTCTCTCAGTAGGTCTGTAGTGAACATGATTAAATCAGTGTTAGTGTATTCTTGGGATAGGTCTGTAAGTACAATGCTTTTTATATATTTTTATTGCATCTCGTCATCAAGCTGCATTGTTCCTTTAACCATTCTATAGAGCATTTCGTGGCGTTCTGTCGATGTATAACTCATGTAATTCCATTATTTGTGTCTCATTATCTTTAAATGTATATGTAAGAGAATCTACTGTCTCAGAGATATTTCTGCTCTCGGTGTGAGTTGGATGCTACTTATCCATCTGTACCTCTCTATGTCAACCCAGTTTGTCTGTAATAAATTATCAGTACTCAGCTGCCTATCTTACTCTCTGGTCCTCAAAACTGGTGACCTCCAGGAGTCGGTGACACAGCGGTTTAGGCCTAGCCTTTAATGGACTAATTACGGCCGCTCACCTTCAGAGAACCTTTAGTGGACTCAATACAGTGCCACAGTTTAGGTCTCTGAAAGCTCCATTCCGAGGACGACACCAACACCATTAACGGACCCATCATGGCACAGCTTCCAAGTGTGTTTTTGCATTTTTCTAGGACGGGTGGCTGGGTGCTAGTCAGCCAACACAAAATCAGAATTAGGCTGTGGTCCAGGAACATCCTACCGACATCACTGGTGCACATGTGGGCCTGCTTGGCCCCCCCAACGTCGCTGCCTGTGGGCCTCCTCAACCCCCCAACACTGCCGTCGCTCCTGGGGCTCGTTTGGCCTGCCGGATGTCGCTGCCACACCTGTGGACCTGCTCACCCTTCCGATGCTGTCACCTGTAGTCCTCCTCGGCCCACCAACACCGCTGCTGCACTTGTGGGCCTCCTCTGCCTGCCAATGCCGCTACCTGTGGGCTTCCTCAATCTGCTGATGCCGCTGCTCACCTGTGGTTCTGCTCTGCCCGCCGGATGCCACTGCTGCTCAGCCCAACCTATGCTGCCACCGCACCTGGGGTCCCCATGGCCCGTCCCACGCCACCACCGCACACAGTGCAGCTCCCTCTGCAGTCTTGGTCGCCTTCAGTTGACAGTAGAGCCCCCCAGGTAACCACCAGGGGAGGCATCCTGTCAGCCAGCAACGTCGAAGGAATCGACATTCAATAATGCCCCAAAACCTGTGTCAAGGACACGGGGTCGCCTCCTGCCTCCAAGATATTTTTCATCCAATGATTATTCCATAATCATTGTCTTTGTGTTGTGTGTGTGGGGGGGGGGGGGGGGGCGTGGGGGGATAGTATTTGTAAGGGTAATGTTTTTTCTATATTTTTATTGGATCTTGTCATCAAGCCGTGTTGTCCCTTTAACCACTCTATAGAGCATTTCGCAGCCTTTCCGCCGATGTATAACTCGACCTAATTCCATTATTTGTATGTCTTATTATCTTTAAATGTATGTCTGTAAGAAAACAATTCTACTGTCTCAGAGTCATTTCTGCACTCATTGTGAGTCGGATACTACTTATCCGTCCGCACCTGTCTATGTCAACCCAGTTCGTCTGTAATAAATGATCAGTACCCAGCTACCTGTCTTACTCTCTGGTCCTCACAGGTCTATTTCTGATGGATTTTCTGCGTTAACTGCCAGGCAGCGTTTTTCATCGATTTGCTTTGTGGAAAATTGTGTTCCTCGGATAATTTTCGGTTCCTCCTTATTCATTACAGCTAGGTTTTCAAATTCCGTCTGAGGCCGAATTTGAATGGTAACTTTCTCAATATAAGGAGGGTTATGGGGGCCGTGCAGTCGTTCCTTTCTAGTTAAAATTCCATGTACGTAATCGATTCACTGATTTTTTTATTTTTTTTTTTTTTTCGTTTTTTTTTGTACTTTCAGTGATCGACGAGAGTATTACGGACTCATTATGTATGTGTCGCACGGATTGAAGGCATGTTGCCTCAAATCTTATATATGTGCACGGGGAAGCACTTGATATGATAGGAGCTTGCAGGCTAATACTGCATAACGGAGATTGCTAGTCAAGAAAAGAACATTTATGGATTTTCAATTGCTCATTGGTCTTAAATGATGCGTGAATTACAAAAAAAAAAAGTATTCAGATTGCTTTCTTATGTATAGTTCTGTTATATTACTCACGAAGGAGATTTTTTCCCCACAATAATTGAACAAGGGACTATTGCTAGGATCTGGTTCATTTATAATACAATTTCAAATGTAAAGTGCATGCTTTTTAGGATTAAATTGAAGTAATTGTGAGAAGGGATATGGATAAACGGTCCATTTTAGTAAGTAGTGATATCCAAATCCAATACTTCTGATTTTTACTTGCTAACGTGTGGTGGTAGTTTTGTGCAGTGTACCATGAGATCTTTTACACACTATAAAAGAAAATGGTTTTTAAGGAAAACTGTAGATGTCTGGAGTAACTTGCACATATTATTCTTAAATCTCCAGTGTGAAGAGGGAGTGTATTGTAACTTGGTAATCTTAAATGGGAAATTTGAAAGTGACAAATACTAGTCTCCCGAGAATTAAGTTGAAATATTGGATCATTGCAATCCGCTTTACACTACATTTTAGTTGATCTTGTATGCTTGAAGAAGCAAAAGTATACTGGATGAGATCATCAGTGTACTTTTATTTAAATTTTGTAGCTTGCTTGCAGTCTTAAAATCTTGTAAGATATTTAACAGTCACCAGTTACTGGTGTTACTAGTGTATTTTAAAAGTACTGAAAGTTGGACTTGTATAATCAGTCTCATATCGTAAGTCACATGCAAGTATTTTTGTGAATAGAGAAATTAGTTGATATAATCAGTCACATATCGAAAGTCATATGTATGGGATTTTATGAATAGAGAAATTAGTTGATACATGTTCTTTGCCTGCTGTTCACATGTAAGTGATAACAGTTTCATTTCATATTTATATATTAAGATATTCTGAAGTGTTGCAAATTCATATTTATTATATTTTACAGGTAAGTTCTGTGGTCTTTGATAAGGAGGATAGATGGGCGTGCTGCTCCGAATCTCCATTCTTGTGTTGGTCGCAGGAGGAAAGAATTGCAAGCTTCCTTTTGTTTATATACACGCAGTTTATATGCTCTCGAGGTACGTAGCTTTATACCCTAGGGAGCGTTAGGGAAAAATATAGGGATTTGGTGAAATAATTAGATAAAAGCTGAACTTGGTACATATGTAGAGATCTCTGACTTGAACAACATATCAAAAGTCCCATGGCCTGCTGCGCTTGAGTTAGCCGCCATATTGGAAAATGGTCGCCATATTAGAATTCTCTTAAAATTCAAATATCTCGTACAATAATAGTTTTTATGAAAAAAATACCATTCAATAAAAGTTGTTCAGAACTTATTGCTTTATAACACGTCAAGGTCATTTCACAAAAATATAAATTTATGAAAAAAAGCAAAACTACTGAAATTTAAGTAATAACTTTATTTTCAAAGACAATTTCCACAGAAATGGTGGCCTGTATGAAAAAAATGTTAGAAACAAAAGTTGTAGAACAAACTTTCTCCTTTCGATTTATATATATATATATATATATATATATATATATATATATATACATACATAAATACACACAAGTTTATGCATATTTAAAAAAAATAAGGAAGTTATGAGGGGAAAATGAGCAGAAACCCAAAGGGTCACACACAAAATCCAACAGTATTTTTTGTAATAAGATAATAGGCTTAAATTGCGAACATTGTTAAATTTTCCCCTCATAACTTCCTTATTTTTTAAAATATGCATAAACTTGTATATATATTTCGAGAGGAGAAAGTTTGTTCTACAACTTTTGTTTCGATACATTTATTCATACAGGCCACCGTTTCTGTGGAAATCGTCTTTGATAATAAAGTTATTACTTAAATTTCAATAGTTTTGATTTTTTCATATAACTTACATATTTTTGTAAAATGACTAGTGAGTGTTATAAGACAATAATTCTGAACAACTTTTATTGAAGTGGGTTTATTTTTTTTATAAAACTTTAATTAATTTTTAATTGAGATATTTGAATTTTAAGAGAATACAATGTGGCGACCGTTTTCTTATATGGCGGCTACGTAAGCGCGGCAGGCCATGGGACTTTTATGTTGTTCAAGTCACAAATATCTACCTGTGTGCCAAGTTTCAGCTTTGATCTAATTATTTCACCTCAAACCCTAAAGTTCCTGTATATAAATGGGTGGACGATTTCCATCGAATCCCGGATGTTGTTGATGCCTCTGCTCTTTTTACGATCAGTGGGAGCGCTGGTGTGTTCTCAGCAACCCCGTCCCGAAAATCAGTGCTTGGAAAATGTGCAGTATGCGTGAAGAGTTGTTGTAACGGGTGGCGGGTCAAGATCATACCTGAAAAGCAAATACAGGGAGTTGGTGAACTTTTCATTTGATGTAATTCTTCCCCCGGTTTTCAGTTTTTTATTATTTTTATCTTTTATTCTTTTATGTTATTTTTTTCCAAAATTTACTATGCTAGACAATTTAATTTAATTCTTTTGTTTTTGTCAAGCCGTATCCCAACTTTTAATGCAAGACCATTATTATTGTTTTAGAGTGTTTGTTCTATAATTTAGAGCGTTGGAAGTGGTAGACGCAGAATTGTTCAGGCAGTCCCGATGGATGGAATTATGATAAAGGAAATATTTGAATCGGAGTGCCTTGACGTTCAGGAGGCGAGTATGTTCGTACGAAGTAGAGGTAAATAGAGCATTGTGCCTTCTTTGCAGGTATATACGGCCGCTAATATTGTAGATTTTTTTTTCTTTTTTTAACCACCGGGTATCGCCTTTCATTCGACAATCAGAGTATTAATGTGGCAGTATCTATATAGTTCTCATTCTGAAGCCAACGGGAAATGGCCTTTAGCTGAAATGTTAGTGGAACCAAAGACTCTAGTGCCCTGTGTGGAGTGCATTATTTACCATTATTTTTATACCGTCCATATTTTACCAAATTCGATATAAAGCTTGTCTTCCCTCATTACAAGCCACACACTCCTAGACCGAATAGGAATATAATAGAATTCGGTTACTGTAGGTATAACTTTAGGTTATTTGGAACGTCTCTTCTGCCCCTAGCTGCAAGCCCTTTCATTCCTTTTACTGTACATGCGTTCATATTATCTTCCTTCTATTATACTTTCCACCTTTTCCTAACAATTATTTCATAGCGCAACTGCTGAGTTTTCCTCCTGTTGCACCTATAATAAAGCCACCTTTACTCTCAAATTCCCTTTCAGCGCTGAGTGACCGCATAGCTCCCAGTTCTTGGCCTTTGGCCTAAATTGTATATTCGAATAGTATATTGTTTGAAGAAATTAGATATTATTTTGTTTTGTTCATAAGTTACAGGCCATATCAGGTAGAGATGATTTCTTCATTCATAGTTAATCCCTGTTCTCCCTCGGTCCTTGATGACACAACTTCCCCTGAACTTCCGTATCAGTCATGCAATGGATAAACTTGAAGTCTTGACTTCACATGCCGGACACACGGTACATTAGCCTTTTCATTTAACTTTGTTGCGTGCGTGCGTATTATGCCATTTCTAGTTTTTTTTTTTCTCTCTCCAAGAGAAGGTGGATTTGCAGAATATTTAAAGGTAATGCCGGGAATTGCATTTTGGATCCACTCATTTACAAGGATGGTAAATGAATAATTGAACAGTGGAATTTCTTTATAGATACTTTACTTTCCTATTTTTTTTAACCCTTAACAATCCTGTCTTGTCAAAATGTCTCTCATGTTCGTTTTCAGCTCCTGCCAGATGTCCTCAAGTTTCCTTTTCCCCTCGCGGGGAATGTTGCAAGGTCACTAGGGACCCCGCAAAGTTCCAAAACTGAATTAATTTAAAAGCAGTTTTGCAGACTTGCGTTACTTTAGGATTATATGCATCTTCATCTTGCATTAAATATACCACTAAGTTCATTCTCCAGAGACTGAGTGCCAGCGAGAAGTTGAACGAGGCACGCTAACCATGTTTAATTCAGGTTATTATTATTTATTCTGGCGGTGGTCATGAGTTTTTTTCGGTACGTCATATTATTCTGCATCATAACTAGTTTCTGTAGGTAGGGTAGACGCTCCAGTCTGTTGATTTGTTCAGGGCGAAGAGTTATTGAGACTCTCTCTCTCTCTCTCTCTCTCGCTCCCTATCTCGCCTCCGCTCTCTCTCTCTCTCTCTCACCACGCGGTCACTTTCCCTATTTCTGTCTGTCCAAAAACACTGGGACATACTTAGTTTTGTTTCCTTTGAAACACGTCCTGGAAGGGAATGCAACAAATATTTTATAACAGATGAAAAGAATTATATCAAGTATGTACTGCCATTAAAGCTTTAAACGTATAGCTTATGTATAATGTAATGTATCGATAGAGAATGTTAAATTCCACTAAAAGGTTATTTATTGCATGTATATCTTTGCAATTTTATGTTTTTTTGTTTTTTTACTTAATCTTTATTTTGCACTTTAGGAATGAATAAGTAGATGGACTAACCAAGAGATCTATTTATGAACAGTGATCACTGACGTCAGAAATATATTGAGGGTCGTTAAGTAGTATTATATGATGGTGGGAACATTCCTAATGTCGTATCTATATTTTTCTTAGACAGAAGAACATATTTAGGAAAAAGAATACTAACTTGTATAAGAAAATCTACCACAGGTGCTCCGAAATACTCTTTTATGGTCGGACAGGGTCTGCGTGTTATCAGCCTAATTTTTCTATAGCGAGCATTTTTAGAGGAGAAGAATAATATATATCCTTTGTCAGGTTCGTTCCTGTAGTCCCGAGAGGGAGATAAAATCCATCCGTACCCAAAGAACTTCTCACATCCGCTTCTCGCTCGTACCAGAAGAGTCTCCTAATAAGTACCAAACTCTCCTTTAAGACCATTTCCTTTAACCCCTTCACTCATGTTAATGGCCCTTCTTGCATAGAAGGAGGCTTTTCGTGGAAGAGGTTCTGCTTGTCGTTATGATTTTATGATTTTTTACTTTATAACTATGGTGCATTTGTAACACTTATATCGTCTGCTTTTATGCACTCACCAGTTTTGGGATATGGATAGGATATATATATATATATATATAATATATATATATATATATATATAAGAAGAACTTTTGTTACTGTCTGCCTGTCTGTCTTTTCAACTGTCTTGCACATTATGTAGATTTTACTACTCGAGCAGTAAACAACATAAGCATATATATACGCGAGACGCAGGTTGCTTTGCATCTGAGGATGTACATGTGAATGGTTATTTGGATAAGGATCAAGGAACGTAAGACACCCCCCCAAAGTTTTTTTGGTCCGGGCTGTAGTCAACACGCGAGGGATCGTGAATTTACGGCCTCTCACCTGAGGTAAAGGTTGCTTAAGATCAGAGTGTGTGTGCGCTTGCTTGCTTGCATTTATGACTTTGAACCAGTGCCGTATGGACAAACTCAAGGTCAAAGAGAAATATAGCAGGAAACTCTTGTCCAGGCCTTAACTTTTAATTGCTATTGTTGCAGAAGCACCCGTTCAGGAACAGGTTCATTTGGACAAGTCAAGGTCGCAGGGAAAGAAATAGGGGATTTCTTAACTGGGCCTTGAATATGAAATGGAGATGGCCATAGAGTTTGACGTCTTAACATAACAGTTGCTTTAGAAGCCAAAGGTGGGTTGTGACCTTTTACTAATGCCATTTAAAGAGCAATGTCAAGGTATAAAACAGAGTCGTCAGGAGCTTCATAGTTAGAAACTTGAGATACAGGTTGCGAGGATCAAAGGTATCTCGTGGTCTTGACATTAGGTCTCTTAGGGTCAAGGACCCTTCGGTCCGAGATAGTAGTCATTCTCCACTTGGGCAATAAGTTTGAAATACACTTCTATTGTTGAAATATGATTTTTGAGGCACATATCAGGGTAAAGAATGTGTTTTTACATTTTGTTTCTTATGCATTTTCCAAAATGTTCTATTTCTTGTTTACTACGTGGGGTTGGAGGCTAATTTTCTTTCCAGTATTTTTATTTATGCATGTACTACTTGTAGCCGAGTCATTAGTTGATATTGACTGGCAGCATCACCACAACTGAATAAAGGCTGCCTTTCTTGGAGACCTGACTATCCAGAATTCTTGGAGTTTTAGTAAACGTTTTTTTTCTTTCTTACCACGACAGTTTTGCTTATAACTTCAGCAATATGTAGTTTTCTGTGGTGAACTCGAACATGATTGTATTTTTATATTATATGTACACAGGGTATATATCTTATTAGTTCTCCCGGCAGGGGTAGTGCCGTCATTGGACCTCACATGGTTTAAGGGTCTTTGCAGCGTCCCTTCGGCCCCTGGCTGCAACAACTTTCCTTCCTTTTATCGTACCTCCGTTCATATTTTCTTTTTTCTATCTTACTTTCCACCCTCTCCTAACTATTGATTTATAGTACAACTTCTAGGTTTCCCTCCTGTTACACCCTTCAAACCCCGTTACTCTCTATTTCCCTTTCAACGCTGAATGACCTCATAGGTCCCAGCGCTTGGGCTTCGGTCTAAAATCTATATTCTGCTCGATTCTATCAAATCATTCATGCCCGGGTGAACGGGCTTTTGTTAGTATATTTGAAGTGGAGAGAGCTAGAAATTACAATTATTTTGAGAACGTGTAACCATAGAATGTTACGACTCTTGGCTGCAGCTGTGTGGGAAGGGTCCTATTAGAAGGAAGGCATTGAAGGAGAGATTCTCTGTCAAGTGATCGAAATCTCAAAGACTGGGACGATTTGCAGATATGACGAGAAGGGATAGGGAACACATGGCCAGAAAGCAGTTGGATATGGCAGTAAACTGAGGAAAACCAGTGGGAGGGAATGCCAGGGGATCATGAAAAAAGGGGAATAGATTGGGTTCAGGCAGATAGAGCTCAGGACAGGGGAGACAAATCATTTCAAGCCTAACCTCATAAAAAAAATAACCGACTTAAAATCGTTTATGGTGATGGCGTAGGGAGAATTTGGCATTATCTTTGTATGATAATTGAATTTTGTTGAGTAAATAATAAATCTTTTGTGATCATGAATGAAGACAGCTTGACAGATCATATAATTCATTTGATCCACCAATGTCATCCGAGAGTTATTTAATCTAGCCCCCACAGCGCATTTTCCTTCCTTATATGTTTATTAAAACAGTTTACGATTACATATACATACATATGCTCATTTACGTACATACGCACTATGTGTGAGTATGTGTGGATGTTTTTAAGTTTGTCTTCATTTTAAACCGTTGAAACGAAGGCATAACATTCGTACAGAAACTTAAATTGAAAGAATTTAATTTCTAAGACCATCGTAGAGCGAACTAGAGTTTACAAATAGATCTCAAGTTTTTTTTATAGAAAACTTACCAGGTTAATGTCAAGGCAGCAATATGAAATATTCGTAACTGAAATATGTTTTACAACACCGAGACTGAGACACTTAGACGACAACCAACAAGTATTTTCTTCTTTGCGTCCACCCACAAAAGACCTTTGAAACTCAAAGAGGAAATGGAAAAAATAAGAAGACACATTTAAGTGCTTTTTAACTTCATTTCCGAAATGAAACAGAGTAAGCATCTCTGAGTGGTTCTCCTATGAAAGAATGACACATTGGGACCACTTTTGGCGAGGTATTATGGGCCACGGTGATTTTGAAACACAGATTTCAAGCTTGTCCACAATATTTGTCCTTATCTATGAAATGGAATTTGGACAATCTCGCTGATGACAACCCCTGATTTTTGGAAATCCCTGAAGGTTTAGAAGTTTACGGAATAGATATTAGGCGATGTTTCTCTCTCTCTCGACAAAGTTTAGTGTAGAATCGGAACTCGGTTAGATTTGAATTGCTGGGAGCTTTGGTCGGTTAACAGGATGGAATCATTAGTTTCTTCACCTGTGCGTACACTTTCCAGGAGTGGTTGTTAATACAAGACCTCCTGTCGTACGTGAAGACTGGAGTTTTTTGTTCTAGTCTCACTCCCAGCTATTTTTCTGATTTGCCAAGCTAACTTGACCATTTTGCCACATTCATGTATTGCAGAAAATCGAAGTACTGTGGTTATCTCTTTTCCTAACGTCAGCACAAGGTTATGTATTTTTTTGTAAGTAGTTTTGAATTCCCTATTAGATTCTTCGTTCGTTTACCGTTATTTTTTATTTTCAAGGCATAATTACATAGATTCTCTCTCTCTCTCTCTTCTCTCTCTCTCTCTCTCTCTCTCTCTCTCTCTCTCTCATTGTAAACACCAATGCGAAATGATACCATTAATTTCATTTGAATTACATGGTTTCAGTACTTTTCTGATATTTTAAAGCAATACAGAAACTTAGCTCTTTATAGTTTTTCTTAAAAGATTTTTAAAAATTTCTCTTCATTTTTTATATCGGAAGTTTAAATCACAGAGATTGTTTTTCTGATCATTTAAATTATACAGATTGCCTTTTGTGATCATTCAACCCCACCATAAAAAGTTGTTCTTTTGTTATATAAAACAAAAATCTAAAATATAGAAATATGGCCGTATTCCATTATATGGATGTGAATCATATTTTTCTTATATATTCTCTTTGTTTTTGGCACGAAGTTTTAATTAACGG
>NC_087200.1:22388299-22471010 GCF_015104395.2 Macrobrachium nipponense | reverse complement strand
CCGTTAATTAAAACTTCGTGCCAAAACAAAGAGAATATATAAGAAAAATAGTTCACATCCATGATAATGGAATACGGCCATATTTCTATATTTTAGATTTTTGTTTTATACCAAAAGAACAACTTTTTATGGTGGGGTTGAATGATCACAAAAGGCAATCTGTATAATTTAAAATGATCAGAAAAACAATCTCTGTGATTTAAACTTCCGATATAAAAAATGAAGAGAAATTTTTAAAAATCTTTTAAGAAAAACTATAAAGAGCTAAGTTTCTGTATTGCTTTAAAATATCAGAAAAGTACTGAAACCATGTAATTCAAATGAAATTAATGGTATAATTTCGCATTGGTGTTTACAATGAGAGAGAGGAGAGAGAGAGAGAGAGAGAGAGAGAGAGAATCTATGTAATTATGCCTGAAAACAAAAATAACGGTAAACGAAGAGAATCTAAGGAATTCAAACTACTTAAAAAAAAAATACATAAGCTTGTGCTGACGTTAGGAAAAGAGATAACCAAAGTTACTTCGATTTTCTGCAATACATGAATGTGGCAAAATGGTCAAGTTAGCTTTGGCAAATCAGAAAAATAGCTGGGAGTGAGACTAGAACAAAACTCCAGTCTTCACGTACGACAGGAGGTCTTGTATTAACAACCACTCCTGGAAAGTGTACGCACAGGTGAAGAAACTAATGATTCCATCCTGTTAACCGACCAAAGCTCCCAGCAATTCAAATCTAACCGAGTTCCGATTCTACACTAAACTTTGTCGAGAGAGAGAGAAACATCGCCTAATATCTATTCCGTAAACTTCTAAACCTTCAGGGATTTCCAAAAATCAGGGGTTGTCATCAGCGAGATTGTCCAAATTCCATTTCATAGATAAGGACAAATATTGTGGACAAGCTTGAAATTTGTGTTTCAAAATCACCGTGGCCCATAATACCTCGCCAAAAGTGGTCCCAATGTGTCATTCTTTTATAGGAGAACCACTCAGAGATGCTTACTCTGTTTCATTTCGGAAATGAAGTTAAAAAGCACTTAAATGTGTCTTCTTATTTTTTTTCCATTTCCTCTTTGAGTTTCAGAGGTCTTTTGTGGGTGGACGCAAAGAAGAAAATACTTGTTGGTTGTCGTCTAAGTGTCTCAGTCTCGGTGTTGTAAAACATATTTCAGTTACGAATATTTCATATTGCTGCCTTGACATTAACCTGGTAAGTTTTCTATAAAAAAAAACTTGAGATCTATTTGTAAACTCTAGTTCGCTCTACGATGGTCTTAGAAATTAAATTCTTTCAATTAAGTTTTCTGTACGAATGTTATGCCTTCGTTTCAACGGTTTAAAATGAAGACAAACTTAAAAACATCACACATACTCACACATAGTGCGTATGTACGTAAATGAGCATATGTATGTATATGTAATCGTAAACTGTTTTTATAAACATATAAGGAAAGAAAATGCACTGTGGGGCTGTGGGGGCTAGATTAAATAACTCTTGGATGACACTGGTGGATCAAATGAATTATATGATCTGTCAAGCTGTCTTCATTCATGATCACAAAAGATTTATTATTTACTCAACAAAATTCAATTATCATACAAAGATAATGCCAAATTCTTCCCTACGCCATCACCATAAACGATTTTAAGTCGGTTATTTTTTTTATGAGGTTAGGCTTTGAAATGATTTTGTCTCCCCCTGTCCTGAGCTCTATCTGCCTGAACCCAAATCTATTCCCACCTTTTTTCCATGATCCCCTGGGCATTCCCTCCCACTGGTTTTCCTCAGTTTACTGCCATATCCAACTGCTTTCTGGCCATGTGTTCCCTATCCCTTCTCTTCATATCTGCAAATCGTCCCAGTCTTTGAGATTTCGATCACTTGACAGAGAATCTCTCCTTCAATGCCTTCCTTCTAATAGGACTCTTCCCACACAGCTGCAGCCAAGAGTCGTAACATTCTATGGTTACACGTTCTCAAAATAATTGTAATTTCTAGCTCTCTCCACTTCAAATATATAACAAAAGCCCGTTCACCGGGCATGAATGATTTGATAGAATCGAGCAGAATATAGATTTTAGACCGAAGCCCAAGCGCTGGGACCTATGAGGTCATTCAGCGTTGAAAGGGAAATAGAGAGTAAGGGGGTTTGAAGGGTGTAACAGGTGGAAAACCTAGAAGTTATACTATAAATCAATAGTTAGGAGAGGGTGGAAAGTAAGATAGAAAAAAGAAAATATGAACGGAGGTACGATAAAAGGAAGGAAAGTTGTTGCAGCCAGGGGCCGAAGGGACGCTGCAAAGACCCTTAAACCATGTGAGGTCCAATGACGGCACTACCCTGCCGGGAGAACTAATAAGATATATACCGTGTGTACATATATATAAAAATACAATCATGTTCGAGTTCACCACAGAAAACACTACATATTGCTGAAGTTATAAGCAAAACTGTCGTGGTAAGAAAGAAAAAAAACGTTTACTTAAACCCCAAGAATTCTGGATAGTCAGGTCTCCAAGAAAGGCAACCTTTATTCAGTTGTGGTGATGCTGCCAGTCAATATCAACTAATGACTCGGCTACAAGTAGTACATGCATAAATAAAAATACTGGAAAGAAAATTAGCCTCCAACCCCAAGTAGTAAACAAGAAATAGAACATTTTGGAAAATGCATAAGAAACAAAATGTAAAAACACATTCTTTACCCTGATATGTGCCTCAAAAATCATATTTCAACAATAGAAGTGTATTTCAAACTTATTGCCCAAGTGGAGAATGACTACTATCTCGGACCGAAGGGTCCTTGACCCTAAGAGACCTAATGTCAAGACCACGAGATACATTTGATCCTCGCAACCTGTATCTCAAGCTTCTAACCATGAAGCTCCTGAACGACTCTTTTTATAATACCTTGACCTTGCTCTTTAAATGGCATTATTAAAAGGTCACAACCCACCTTTGGCTTCTAAAGCAACTGTTATGTTAAGACGTCAAACTCTATGGCCATCTCCATTTCATATTCAAGGCCCAGTTAAGAAATCCCCTATTTCTTTCCTGCGACCTTGACTTGTCCTAATGAACCTGTTCCTGAACGGGTGCTTCTGCAACAATAGCAATTAAAAGTTAAGGCCTGGACAAGAGTTTCCTGCTATATTTCTCTTTGACCTTGAGTTTGTCCATACTGCACTGGTTCAAAGTCATAAATGCAAGCAAGCAAGCGTACACACACACTGATCTTAAGCAACCTTTGCCTCAGGTGAGAGGCCGTTACTACAGCCCAAGGCCAATATACTACTGTATTGGCCTTGCTACACCCCGGACCAAAACTTCTGTCTTACGTTCCTTGTGACTTGATCCTTATCCAAATAACCATTCAACATGTACATCCTCAGATGCAAAGCAACCTGCGTCTCGCGTATATATATGCTTATGTTGTTTACTGCTCGAGTAGTAAAATCTACATAATGTGCAAGACAGTTGAAAAGACAGACAGGCAGACAGTAATAAAAGTTCTTCTTATATATATATATACATCTATATATATATATATATATATATATATATATATATATATATATATATATATATATATATATATATATATATATATATATATATATATATATATATATATATATCCATATCCCAAAACTTGGTGGAGTGCATAAAAGCAGACGATATAAGTGTTACAAATGCACCATAGTTACAAATGCACCATAGTTATAAAGTAAAAAATCATAAAATCATAACGACAAGCAGAACCTCTTCCACGAAAAGCCTCCTTCTATGCAAGAAGGGCCATTAACATGAGTGAAGGGGTTAAAGGAAATGGTCTTAAAGGAGAGTTTGGTACTTATTAGGAGACTCTTCTGGTACGAGCGAGAAGCGGATGTGAGAAGTTCTTTGGGTACGGATGGATTTTATCTCCCTCTCGGGACTACAGGAACCAAAAACCTGACAAAGGCTATATATTATTCTTCTCCTCTAAAAATGCTCGCTATAGAAAAATTAGGCTGATAACACGCAGACCCTGTCCGACCATAAGAGTATTTCGGAGCACCTGTGGTAGATTTTCTTATACAAGTTAGTATTCTTTTTCCTAAATATGTTCTTCTGTCTAAGAAAAATATAGCTATGACATTAGGAATGTTCCCACCCTCATATAATACTACTTAACGACCCTCAATATATTTCTGACGTCAGTGATCACAGTTCATAAATAGATCTCTTGGTTAGTCCATCTACTTATTCATTCCAAAAGTGCAAAATAAAGATTAAGTAAAAAAAAAAACATAAAATTGCAAAGATATACATACAATAAATAACCTTTTAGTGGAATTTAACATTCTCTATCGATACATTACATTATACATAAGCTGTACGTTTAAAGCTTTAATGGCAGTACATACTTGATATAATTCTTTTCATCTGTTATAAAATATTTGTTGCATTCTCTTCCAGGACGTGTTTCAAAAGAAACAAAACTAAGTATGTGCCAGTGTTTTTGGACAGACAGAAATAGGGAAAGTGACGCTTGACGCTTGTGTGTGTGTGTGTGTGTGTGTGTGTGTGTGTGTGTGTGACCTTACCTTACCTTACAGACCTTACATCTTGTTCGGGTTGCCCCAGGTCCCTCAGTGTGAGGCACCTCTAATGTCTACCAGAGAGTTTCTAGTACATCTTCCGGTATATTTTGCATCTTCCAATCTTGGATGGTCTGGGATGCAGTTTAGATATTTGTCGAGCTTATTCTTAAACACATCTACGCTCACTCCTGATATATTCCTCAGATGAGCTGGCAACGCATTGAATAGACGCTGCATTATCGATGCTGGTGCGTAGTGGATTAATGTCCTGTGTGCTTTCCTTATTTTTCCTGGTATAGTTTTGGGCACTATTAATCTACCTCTGCTTGCTCTTTCTGATATTTTTAGTTCCATGATATTTTCTGCTATTCCTTCTATCTGTTTCCATGCCTGAATTATCATGTAGCGTTCTCTTCCCTTTTCTAGGACTATATAATTTTAAGAATTGTAGTCTTTCCCAGTAGTCTAGGTCCTTAACTTCTTCTATTCTAGCTGTAAAGGACCTTTGTACACTCTCTATTTGTGCAATATCCTTTTGATAGTGTGGGTACCATATCATATTGCAATATTCAAGTGGACTACGAACATATGTTTTATAAAGCATAATCATGTTCAGCTTTTCTTGTTTTGAAGTGCCGTAACAACATTCCATTTTTGCTTTACATTTTGCCAACAGAGTTGCTATTTGATCATTGCATAACATGTTCCTATTCATCATCACACCAAGGTCTTTAACTGCTTCCTTATTTGTGATGGTCTCATTATTAGGTCCCTTATATGCATATAGCTTTCTTTCTCTGTCTCCATAATTTATTGATTCAAATTTATCAGAGTTAAATACCATCCTATTTACCTCTGCCCAATCATATACTTTGTTAAGGTCTCTTTGTAGAGCGTTCCTATCTTCATCACAAGTAATTTCTCTACTTATTCTTGTGTCATCTGCGAAACTACTCACTACCGAATCTTCACATTATTGTCTAGTCTTCAATCATAATAACAACAGTATTGCAGCTAACACCGTACCTTGCGGCACACCGGATATTACCTTGACTTCATCCGATTCTCGTCGTTTGCAATAACTATCTGTTTTCTGTTGTGTAAAAATTCTTTTAACCATCTTCCTACTTTATCCACGATATTGTGTTTTCTAATTTTCTTTCGCTAATATATTATGGTCTACTTTATCAAAAGCTTTTGCAAAGTCTAAATAAACCACATCTGTTTTCATTTCCGCTTTTCATATTTTTGAATATGTTCTCACGGTGGACTAACAGTTGGGTTTGTGTACTTTTTCCGGGTACGAAACCATGTTGTCCTTTATTAAACAAATTATTTTTTATTAAATGTTTCATAATATTTTTCTTCATTACCCTTTCATACACTTTCATAATATGTGATGTTAGACTCACAGGCCTATAATTACTTGCCTCTAGTCTTGATCCACTTTTGAAAGTTGGGGTAATATATGCTAATTTGTGCTCCTCATAAATCTTGCCTGTATCTACACTTTGTCTTAATAATATTGCAAGTGGCTTTGCGATAGAATGAACTACTTTCTTTAACAAAATAGCAGGAATTCCATCAGGCCCTGCAGCAGCTCCATTTTTAATTTCATTAATAGCCTGCACAATATCAGCTTCATTAATATCTATGTCAGCTAAATATTCACTATTTTCATCCCATTACTTCTATATCATTATCTTCATTATCTATCTAGGGGGGTGAATTCTCTCTTATATCGTTCTGCCAGTATGTTGCAAAATTTCCTTTTTTTCATTCGTTAATCTCCCTTCAATTCTCAGAGGGCCTATTTCTATTCTTCTTTTATTCATCTTCTTCGCATATGAGTATAATAGCTTGGGTTTTGCTTGATATTTAATAGGGTTTTTTCTTCCAAGTCCCGTTTTTCATTTTCTTTTGATTGTATAATCTTTTGTTCTGCATTTTCTATCTTACTTTTTAGTTCTATAACTTTCCATGCATTTTTTTCTTTTGCAAGACCTTTTTTCCACTTTCTGATTTTCTGGAACAAGATCCTTCTGTCTCTTGGTATGCATGAATGATGTTTACTTTTCTTCTTCGGTATATATTTTTCCACTATTTTCTCCAATATTTTATATAATATCTCCGTATTTACCCTTATGTCATCACTTACGAAAATGTTATCCCAATCTTTGTTTAATTCTTCATTAATTTCTGACCATTTTATATTTTTACTGTAGAAGTTGTATTTTTCCTATCCTTCCCACTTTTTCATTTCTTGCTATCTCTATTTTCACTTGCTTTGGAATGACTGTTAATTCTAGACATTTATGGTCTGAAATATTCGCATTATAAACTATTATTTCTTTAACATAATTCATCTCGTTCACAAATACTAGGTCTAAAGTATTTTCCTTTCTTGTTGGCAGGTGATTTATTTGTTGAATGTTGTATTCTAGTAGCATATCTAATAGCTTTTCAAATTGCCTCTTATCTTCTGCACTACTATTACTCTCGTTTTTATATGTATAAGTACAACCACAATCTCCTATTCGTTCTTTCCATTCTACGAAAGGAAAGTTGAAGTCACCAGATAGGAGAATAGTCCAGTCCTTGTGATTTCTACATATATCATCCAATTTTTTCAATTATTAAGTCAAACTCTTTAGTATTAGGAGGTCTATATATTACTATGTTCATCAATTTTTCAGATTCAAATTCTACCGCTATTAGTTCACATTCTGAGTTACTATATTTCTCATATATTTTTCCTTGTTTTTTGTCTTTCCCATATATTGCGGTTCCTCCTTGATTCCTATTTTTTCTATCTGATCTATAAGTTTGGAACCCTTTTATTTGATCATCCTTCCCAGTCTCTTGGGAATACCAGGTTTCACTTATATTCACTTATATTATTATATCTATTTTCTTTTCCATTTTGGGTTAGTTCTTCTAAGTACTCTATTTTTCTTTTGAGTTACTCGTAACTAAACCCTGCACATTCATCACTATGATGGTTTGCGTGTTTTCTCCTTCATTTAATACTGGTAGTAATAAGGATTTTCCCATGTCTCTTTCCTGTTCTGGTATGTTGTTCTTTTTTTCATTTCCAGAAATTCTGACATTAAAAAATCCAACTTTTCCATAATATTTGATCTTCCTTCATCATAATTATTCATTTTGTGTCTGAATCTGCAATTTTCTCCGTTTCTGCAATATCCTCTTGCATAATAAATACAGTTATTATCTCTTGAGTAGAATTTCGGAGCTGATGCTTTGAAATTTTTTGCTGACACCTCTGCATATCTCATTGTGGTTTGTTTGAGAGAGAGAGAGAGAGAGAGAGAGAGAGAGAGAGAGAGAGAGAGAGAGAGAGAGAGAGAGAGAGTCTCAATAACTCTTCGCCCTGAACAAATCAACTGACCGGAGCGTCTACCCTACCTACAGAAACTAGTTATGATGCAGAATAATAAGACGTACCGAAAAAAAACTCATGACCACTGCCAGAATAAATAATAATAACCTGAATTAAACATGGTTAGCGTGCCTCCTTCAACTTCTCGCTGGCACTCAGTCCCTGGAGAATGAACTTAGTGGTATATTTAATGCAAGATGAAGATGCATATAATCCTAAAGTAACGCAAGTCTGCAAAACTGCTTTTAAATTAATTCAGTTTTGGAACTTTGCGGGGTCCCTAGTGACCTTGCAACATTCCCCGCGAGGGGAAAAGGAAACTTGAGGACATCTGGCAGGAGCTGAAAACGAACATGAGCGACATTTTGACAAGACAGGATTGTTAAGGGTTAAAAAAAAATAGGAAAGTAAAGTATCTATAAAGAAATCCCACGGTTCAATTATTCATTTACCATCCTTGTAAATGAGAGGATCCAAAATGCAATTCCCGTCATTACCTTTAAATATTCTGCAAATCCGCCTCATCTTTAAAAAAAAAAGAAAAAAAAAACTAGAAATGGCATAATACGCACGCGACAAAGTTAAATGAAAAGGCTAATGTACCGTGTGTCCGGCATGTGAAGTCAAGACTTCAAGTTTATCCACTGCATGACTGATACGGAAGTTCAGGGGAAGTTGTGTCATCAAGGACCGAGGGAACAGGGATAACTATGAACTGAAGAAATCATCTCTACCTGATATGGCCTGTAACTTATGAACAAAACAAAATAATATTTAATTTCTTCAAACAATATACTATTCGAATATACAATTTAGGCCAAAGGCCAAGAACTGGGAGCTATGAGGTCACTCAGCGCTGAAAGGGAAATTGAGAGTAAAGGTGGCTTTATAGGTGCAACAGGAGGAAAACTCCGCAGTTGCGCTATGAAATAATTGTTAGGAAAAGGTGGAAAGTATAATAGAAGGAAGATAATATGAACGCATGTACAGTAAAAGGAATGAAAGGGCTTGCAGCTAGGGGCAGAAGAGACGTTCCAAATAACCTAAAGTTATACCTACAGTAACCGAATTCTATTATATTCCTATTCGGTCTAGGAGTGTGTGGCTTGTAATGAGGGAAGACAAGCTTTATATCGAATTTGGTAAATATGGACGGTAAAATAAAAATAATGGTAAATAATGCACTCCACACACAGGGCACTAGAGTCTTTGGTTCCACTAACATTTCAGCTAAAGGCCATTTCCCGTTGGCTTCAGAATGAGAACTATATAGTTACTGTCACATTAATACTCTGATTGTCGAATGAAAGGCGATACCCTGTGTTAAAAAAGAAAAAAAAATCTACAATATTAGCGGCCGTATATACCTGCAAAGAAGGCACAATGCTCTATTTACCTCTACTTCGTACGAACATACTCGCCTCCTGAACGTCAAGGCACTCCGATTCAAATACCTTTATCATAATTCCATCCATCGGGACTGCCTGAACAATTCTGCGTCTACCACTTCCAACGCTCTAAATTATAGAACAAACACTCTAAAACAATAATAATGGTCTTGCATTAAAAGTTGGGATATGGCTTGACAAAAACAAAAGAATTAAATTAAATTGTCTAGCATAGTAAATTTTGGAAAAAAAATAACACAAAAATAAAAAATAAAAATAATAAAAAACTGAAAACCGGGGGAAGAATTACATCAAATGAAAAGTTCACCAACTCCCTGTATTTGCTTTTCAGGTATGATCTTGACCCGCCACCCGTTACAACAACTCTTCACGCATACTGCACATTTTCCAAGCACTGATTTTCGGGACGGGGTTGCTGAGAACACACCAGCGCTCCCACTGATCGTAAAAAGAGCAGAGGCATCAACAACATCCGGGATTCGATGGAAATCGTCCACCCATTTATATACCAGGAACTTTAGGGTTTTGAGGTGAAATAATTAGATCAAAGCTGAAACTTGGCACACAGGTAGATATTTGTGACTTGAACAACATAAAAGTCCCATGGCCTGCCGCGCTTACGTAGCCGCCATATAAGAAAACGGTCGCCACATTGTAGTTCTCTTAAAATTCAAATATCTCATAAAATAATAGTTTTATGAAAAAATACCACTCAATAAAAGTTGTTCAGAATTCATTGTCTTATAACACTCACTAGATCATTTTACAAAAATATGTAAGTTTATATGAAAAAATCAAAACTATTGAAATTTAAGTAATAACTTTATTATCAAAGACGATTTCCACAGAAACGGTGGCCTGTATGAATAAATGTATCGAAACAAAAGTTGTAGAACAAACTTTCTCCTCTCGAAATATATATACAAGTTTATGCATATTTTAAAAAATAAGGAAGTTATGAGGGGAAAATTTAACAATGTTCGCAATTTAAGCCTATTATCTTATTACAAAAAATACTGTTGGATTTTGTGTGTGACCCTTTGGGTTTCTGCTCATTTTCCCCTCATAACTTCCTTATTTTTTTTAAATATGCATAAACTTGTGTGTATTTATGTATGTATATATATATATATATATAATATATATATATATACACATATATATATATATATATAAATCGAAAGGAGAAAGTTTGTTCTACAACTTTTGTTTTTAACATTTTTTTTCATACAGGCCACCATTTCTGTGGAAATTGTCTTTGAAAATAAAGTTACTACTTAAATTTCAGTAGTTTTGCTTTTTTTCATACAAATTTATATTTTTGTGAAATGACCTTGACGTGTTATAAAGCAATAAGTTCTGAACAACTTTTATTGAATGGTATTTTTTCATAAAACTATTATTGTACGAGATATTTGAATTTTAAGAGAATTCTAATATGGCGACCATTTTCCAATATGGCGGCTAACTCAAGCGCAGCAGGCCATGGGACTTTTGATATGTTGTTCAAGTCAGAGATCTCTACATATGTACCAAGTTTCAGCTTTTATCTAATTATTTCACCAAATCCCTATATTTTCCCCTAACGCTCCCTAGGGTATAAAGCTACGTACCTCGAGAGCATATAAACTGCGTGTATATAAACAAAAGGAAGCTTGCAATTCTTTCCTCCTGCGACCAACACAAGAATGGAGATTCGGAGCAGCACGCCCATCTATCCTCCTTATCAAAGACCACAGAACTTACCTGTAAAATATAATAAATATGAATTTGCAACACTTCAGAATATCTTAATATATAAATATGAAATGAAACTGTTATCACTTACATGTGAACAGCAGGCAAAGAACATGTATCAACTAATTTCTCTATTCATAAAATCCCATACATATGACTTTCGATATGTGACTGATTATATCAACTAATTTCTCTATTCACAAAAATACTTGCATGTGACTTACGATATGAGACTGATTATACAAGTCCCAGTTTCAGTACTTTTAAAACATACACTAGTAACACCAGTAACTGGTGACTGTTAAATATCTTAAAAGATTTTAAGACTGCAAGCAGGCTACATAATTTAAATAACTGTACACTGATGATCTCATCCAGTATACTTTTGCTTCTTCAAGCATTCAAGATCAACTAAAATGTAGTGTAAAGCGAATTGTAATGATCCAATATTTCAACTTAATTCTCGGGAGACTAGTATTTGTAATTTTCAAATTTCCCATTTAAGATTACCAAGTTACAATACGCTCCCTCTTCACACTGGAGATTTAAGAATAATATGTGTAAGTTACTCCAGACATCTGTAGTTTTCCTTAAAATCATTTTCTTTTATAGTATAAGATCTCATGGTAAACTGCACAAAACTACCACCACACGTTAGTAAGTAAAAATCAGAAGTATTGGATTTGGATATCACTACTTACTGAAATGGACCGTTTATCCATATCCCTTCACACAATTACTTCAATTTAATCCTAAAAAGCATGCACTTTACATTTGAAATTGTATTATAAATGAACCAGATCCTAGCAATAGTCCCTGTTCAATTATTGTGGGGAAAAAATCTCCTTCGTGAGTAATATAACAGAACTATACATAAGAAAGCAATATCTGAATATGATCATTTTAATGATAAATAAAGTTTGTTCATTTAAATGGCAGATTACCTGGTATATATATATATATATATATATGTATACAATTATAATATACTTATAATTATATATATAGATATATATCTATTATTATTATATATACTATATATATATATATATCTGATTCTCCGTAGTCCGACAGAATTTCAAAACTTACGACACAGCAGTGGGAGGCCAGGTGGTTAGTACCCATTCCTGCCGCTGGGAGGCGGGTATCAGGAACCTTTCCATTTTCTATTCAGATTTTCTAGTGCCACTGTCTCCTGAGGGGAGGTGGGTGGGCACTATGAATATATATATCTGCCAGGTAAGTATGAACAAACTTTATTTTATCATTAAAATATCATTTTGTTCATATATAGCTGAATACCACCATTGGAGGTGGGAAGAGACAGAATAGGATTTAGGAAACAAATTACATGTAGGCGATTGACACCTTGGTTCCTTACCTGTTAGCATAGCTGACCTCGTGATTACTGTCACCCAAGTCTGCTTCTGCTTTACTAGTCTCCAGCAAGGTGGTGAGTTCTAGATGATCTGTCAACGGGGCGTGACCACAATGTGACTAGACCATATTGACCATACTATGAGGGCAACAAAGCAAAACAACCACCTGACCAAGCCTAACTAAGTTATGATAGCATAACTTAAGCTAAGGACTGGAAAGTCCGCCTCTGACGGCCGACCCAACAACCATAAAAACACAATAATAAAATTAAAAAACACTTCCTAACCATTTTCTAAAGGATAGGATGAGTGTCACTCTCTGCCCCCAAAATTGTATCTGCGGAAACGTATGGCCCTAGCGAACAGCAGTTCTCATATGTCATTTTCACATCTCTCAGGTAGTGTGAAGCGAACACCGAGTTGCTTCGCCAAAAGGTGGCACCCAGAATGTCACTGAGTGCCATATTCTTCTGAAATACCACTGAGGTTGCAATCGCCCTCACCTCGTGAGCATTTACATTCAACAGTTTAAAATCACTGTCCTGACAGTTTGTATGAGCCTCCTTAATAGTATCCCTTAAGAAGAACGCCAGTGCATTCTTCGACATTGGCAAGTGACAGTGATGATATTGATATTGGGGAGGATGACACTGACAGTGATGATATATATCAATGATTTTCCATTATTTGTTTTTAAAAAGTTGAAGACCTAACAGTGTTTCTATAGTTTTCCATTTTTTAGATAGGCAATTGCATAGCTACAGTATATTCAGACGTTTCCTTTTTTTTTAATATTTATTGGCATAACAATGTACAGACGGCCAACGAAGAATTGGCGTAGTTTCTTAATTCATTGTTCGTTATGGACATATTGCCATATGCAGGTGCCAGATTATTTACTTCACAATAAATAACATTTCCTATAAAAGGTGCTATACTTGAAATAAATTACATTAGAATTGAGTAGACTTATTCCATGTATTAAAGATAATTATTTTGCAAAGTAAGGAAAATATATACCGATGGGTCCACGATTTCTAATTTTATTCTCAACTCTAACTTCGTGACAGCATACCGAAGATTTTGATTTGAGGTTGGCTTTGCTGTCGCTAGAGTCTTGACTCAACGTATCGTACTGCACTGGGGTGCTGTCATTTCGTCTCCTACAGCCGATAAATAATACATCAAGGCGTTAACATTCTTTGAAAAACTGTGTTTAGTTAAACTAATTTTGTCCTTTGATCAATAAAATAATTTGCATGACACATTTAGTGGGCCTAAATTGGACTTCTGATTTTCCCACATGATTTGCCTAGGTCTATTTTCAGCAGTATACTTTCTCGGATACGTAATATTAATGAATATTTAAATCGGACAATATATATATATATATATATATATATATATATATATATACATACATACATACATATATATATATATATATAATATATATATATATATATTAATCTGCTTGATTTGACTATTCCCGTTATTCTTGTTTTATTAGCCATGTTCGCCTTTCTTCTTATCCTTTTCATAATTGCTTAACATAATTAACTCAGACCTAGCTATTCAAAATCAAAAAGTAATCATAAGAAAATCAAACGAATATAATTCAGTCTTATTTTTTATCGAATTCCTTGCATATCATCCTGTTTCATTTGGACACCTTGGAAAGCTGTGGGAGTCAAAACTGACGAATACATTAAGAAAGGCTTACTTTCCTTAAAGTTTCTTAGGTTGATTTTTTTGTAACTATTCATTTCTTCTAAATAGAAATTAATTCAAATTAGTTTCACATGTATACCTACTAGACCTACTACAATAAGCATATTATAAGTAGCTGAAAGGATAAGAAATATGAAAGGTGACGTTCTCGTTTAAGTCTATTTCATATGTTTTTTTTTTTCTTTCAAGAAAAACCTACTCCTTTAATCAAGGGTTGCTCTTTGACGGCTTCAGGGTGTAACACGAGTGTATGCACATATTTTGTGGAATGAAAGATAAAGTTTCTTTGAACAGAAAATAATTTATAAACATGCATTTTAAGACGTCCGTTGTCGGTGCGGGGAATTTTAAAATAACCGTTATCATTAGTGGTGCTTTCACGAGGAGTTCGTAGTGAGAACTGAGAAGTCGGATCTAGTCGCCTGAGATGTAGAAGAGAGCGGAGGTGGCGTATAGGAGTGATGGAACGATTAGGCCGATGTTAATAAAGTATCTCCCAATAAAACGTATTCTTTAGGTTTTGAAGAAAAAAATGCATGCAGCATTGAAACCGTTTCCCTCCCTATCCGTGGTATTCACTGGCTACCGATAAAAAACAAAACTAAAAGAGTAAGCCTAACTGAATCTCTCATTCATCAAAGATATGTTTGCTTATTCATTAGACTTATTCATTAGACAACTACCAAAGACTTCAAGAGTAGATTTAAAAATCTCTTCCTCTCCATCTTAAGTTTTCATCAGACACCAGTCATAAGCAATGTCGTGACGAGGCACTAGAATTCAAAGTTCACAAATGAATGCTGCTCAGCAACATTTACACTACTGTATTGTCTTGCTCTCATGTGGTGCTTCGAGGTGTTCCACCTCTAGGCCCATGTTCTAAATTTTGCCGTTTTTTAAACAATTTTATTCATCTATGTATGGTTCTTTCTGGTTTATTAAGCTTTCTTGATATCTCTCCAACAGGAACTTGCACCGAATGCAGTGCAATAACTCTCGCTCATTGAGGGATGTTTCTTAGACCGATAAATGACACATTGACATTAGATTCCCGTGCACATGATATCAAAAGCAATAGAGTGAGGTCGCCTGGTTCACGCTGTTAATTTTTTTCTTTTTGTTTTTAAATTTGATAGCATTTTGTGAGATTCCAATGTTTTCTGTAAAATTTAACAAATGGAATATTCAACTACCTTGAACTTAATATTGAAATGATAATTTAAGGACTATGTTTATGCGATACTACTAGTGATAGGTGTCTCCTATCTATTTGTTAATGTATATCTATGGTTGTGATATGACGTTTTTTATCACTTCGTTTCATTCACGTCAATTTTGCTATATGGAAAATAGTTTTACACAATAACATAACATAATGTTCTAAAGATATCAGTGACTGTTTTTAACGTCATTACACATGATTTCTTCCATTTTTGAAAAGAAAAATAGATAAATGAAGCATGAATCGTGCGTCAGGCAGGTGAACGAAAAATTATGAAACTCTGCCACGAGTTTTTTGGCCGACAGTACATACCTGTTTATAAATTCCTTTCACTTGGTTTTAATAGAAAAGGGGATAACAATGTATCTGTATAATTTCCCATTCTTTTTGTTTCAATAGGTAATGACATGACTATGTATATATGTATGATTTTCCTATATTTATTTTTTAAATAATGATGCCGTAACAAAATTTGTAAGATTTTAATTTTTTTTCATATAGATAGTCTAATGATATAACAATATAAGCCTACTGTGTATGACTTTCTTTTGAGTTTATGACGTAATATATCTGCATGAATTTCCATTCTTTTTGTTTAAAAAGATTAAGATATAACAGTCTACTGATTAGTCTCATTATCCTACATGTACTATATATACAATGATATCAGCAGGGGTGTGGGAACGGTTACGGGAGCTATTCTAACTCAGGTATGAATTAAATGATTCAAGAATAATGAACTACCTCAGAAGAAAAGTAAGCAAATTTTTCCTAAACATTGTTGTATACATGTTGTCAAGTGTAACATGTATATAAAGGAAATAAACATTCTGGTGTAAGAGTAACTCAAGCAATTCTGAAAAAGACAAGATATTATATTCGTTACATCGTCAACCAATTTTATGGTAAGAAATAAACAGGTGTACTTTCCTTTATTGAGTGAACATATGAAAACCATAAGCTTTTGATGTTATTGGCCTGAGAAAAAAGTTCTGTTATTTATCAGTGAGCCTCATAAAACATGTACATTTCTCACCTAGACTAAATTGAAGCCAACACCCAGATGCATCCATCTGATTATTTCCTTATTTTAACAGATATTTCCAGAAATACGGACATATATGATATTTGAGTAAAAATGTTCGAAAGTCATAATGGGAATTCTATGCACTTATTTACAGAAAATGTAATGACATAATAATACGGTAAATACATATTCTCGAAGCTGCAACTTCTCATATCGCCAACTGGCAACTGCCAACGCGCAACGGCTCTAGCTGAGGCCCAGACCCAACGATATCTTGCGTCTCTCTCGGCACTACTGTCAAAATGAGTCAAGTACGGATGCAACATGATAAGACATATTCTTCATTTTCTATTTACATATTACACGCATCTAAAATCTGAAAGCACCAGCGTAGTCAGGGTGATTTTATTGTTTAAAAACACAAGATTTTATTTTTATCTAGATCTCATGAATTATGCAAAATCCGATGATGAATAAAAACAGGTACAAAGAATGAAATGTTTCTCTCTTAACTTTTACTTGTTGTAATTCCTTTGTATTTTCGCTTATTGATTTCAGGAAAAGGTTATTTAATTGTACATTTAATATGGAATCCTTTGGTATGACCAAAACTTTCCTATCTTTAGCAAAACGTGAGATAAATGAAGAAATGTAAACATATTGCTAGTTTTCTAAGCTACAAACGAAAATATGACACACTGAGCGAGCAGTCTGCCTCTGCCTCCCGGTACCAGCCAAACAGAGGCCGCCAAACAAACGTCTCGTAGGCACAAGAATCTACCTTATGTGAATGGACTATAGTTGAGTAGGTACCGAAGGAACAGCAAACCAAAGCAGAGATATCAATAATGGTCTTCAAAGGAATGACAAAATACTTACAATAACAAAGATGCATCACATCATTGGGACAGCAAAGTGACATCTCAGCATTTCTACTATTTCTGAAGTTGCCAATAGTTATAGTAGTTACCATACTATTATTCACAACAAACACACAATTACATATATGGAACTAACAAAAACTCGGTGAGTAGGGCCACTCCACGCAGTGTTTTACCCTACTTACTTCGAAAGGAGAGTAGAGGTCTTGAGCTCCTGTTATCACCGCCAACAACTCATGACTGATGACCATGTCCAGTGTCAGGACGTGTTTAAGTACTTTTTCGGAGGGTGGCCAAAACCACGGTAGTCAGTGAGTTGGCCAGTCCACTCGGTTGTTTACCCTACATGTGAAGAAAGGGCAATGGGTTAGCCTAAGCCGTTTGGTTAAATCAAAGAAGGTTGGGTGTGGACGCATCCTTGGAACTAGCTATCCTTGCTAAATTTTCGTGCTTCGCGTATTTTTGCTTACAGTTCTTGTTCATATGGGTTGATATGCATGACTCAAGTATTTTTCGTCTAGTTAGCCTATGCTCTGGTTTGTAAATGCCCTACCTTTTTGCACTCCCTTGGGTTTTCTCCCGCCCAATAGGCCACCTAATCCATCTATAACTATGGTTCCAAACAGGTAATTCTTGGATTAGTTGAGAGAAAAAACAAAAATTGTTGATAAAAACACAAGAAACACGGGATAGCTTTTCGGGAAGTATGGTTCACGTAGGCCTATCAGTTAGGAATTCAAACGTACCACAGTATCAAAGCGGAATTTTTATTATTCTTCGGTTACTAGCCTATTGACGAAACTTCTGAGCCAATATGTGTAACAAATGCCCCATTCAGTCGACTATGAAGTGCTGAGATGGTGATGAATAGTTATCCCAACTGCAGAAACACTTTAAATGGATTTGAAAAGTTCATCCCAACTACCCTAATTGGTAACCTAACACATCTGGTTCGTGCACGCCTTTGGCTGGTGGAATAAATAATCATAAATAACAATTTCTGCCACTAAATATCCAGGTTAACAGTGGAACTATACTAATGATACAAAAATGTAAAAGGAATGGACAAAAGAAAAAGGAACCTTCAAGTGTGAATGGATAATTAGTATGTCTAGTATAACATAGGCCTAGCCTTAGAACACCATATAATTATACCTACTCTCCTCACCTTTTCACTCGGTGAACCACTGAAACATAGGTAACTTCATTTTCGTATATATAAAGTGAAAATAATCAGTTCAGGTTCGTATAATAATCGCCAATAATCATTTCACACTCACTAGATGTAAAAGACGAGACATTTGTCACCAACATACAACGCATAACTAATAAATTGGGCGGCTTGCTACTACTACTGTACTACAGCACATGCCACATAAATCCACAATCTCTGATCGTTAGTGTCAAGAGTTGCCGCCAGATCTAACATCTTCTGATGCTTTTAGGATAAATTGAGGTAAATTTCATTGCCTATAACGATCGATTTGGCCTAATTTTGTGAAGCTTGGCATAAATATTAGGGTTACCAGACGTCCCCGTTTTCAGTGACCTGTCCCCGGAAAGGACCTCGGTTTTCACTATGACTAAAAGATCCGAAATCGGAATAAAAAAAATGTTGACCAAACTATACATAGTTGCACACTTTACTACTGATACCTATTAATTTTTTGCAGCTGATCTCGGCTACTTTGATCAGAGAAAAACCTCATTGTTGCTCAATTGAATTTTTATTCAGTTCCTTTGCAATATAGGGTGAGAGAAACTTTTGAATTCTGCTTTATGAATGAGAAGGACAGTATCCCCGTTGTAATTTTTCAATGACAAATACATGTCATGTTTTAGATTTTTTTACGCCTCTGAATCGAAAACGTCCCCGGGATTTGTCCCAGAAATCTGGCCAGCTTAATAAACATAGAATCATAAAAAAAAAACTAACATACAAGCGTCACCAATGTCTGTGTTTTATGACGTAAGTGCAAGGCGACCATTCTTGATACTACAAATTCGGTAGGGTCTGAGACTGATATCCATAGAAATAGAGAGGCTATATATCTATGGTCATATCATCTACGTTTGAAATTTCTTCAAAATATCAAAATATTATCTTAGAGCATGAACAACAAATCTTTAGATATTGAATGGCGTGCAATAATTATAAGTTGCGATATTAACAGTTTTATTTCCGAAAGTACCAACACAAGAGACCGTCAATCTGAGCTAAAGTTTATCAAAGTAAGAAATGTGTTGTTCTTTCAAAGTTCACTCGAATCTTGCTCACCACTCCCATATGATCGAATTTTCTCCATGGTAAATTTGAAAATAAAAATTAAAAACGAACATACTGTAACATGTTTCTTAACAAATGCAGTGAAGGAATCAAGAAAGCATGTGATTGCACCAAAATTTAATCCTTAAAAGGACATACTGCGGTCCGTAAACAAAATTATTTACAATGAATAGGGTTATCAACATAACGCAGTTAGTTCATATTTAACAAGGAAAACTTTTGATTGGTATTACGTTACGTGTAACCCTTTTAAATCATTGGTTTGAAGAAGAGTGATTTTTTATTTGTTTATTAATTCTTTTACAAAAATCAAGTTTATTTTGTAACAGCTGTGTATGTGATTTCCTGTTGATTTAATTTCCTATTTTCGTAATATATATATATATATATATATATATATATATATATATATATATATATATATATATAAATTTTTGTTTGATATCCAAATCCAATACCTGGCAGGCACGTCTCTAGTGATAGAGATACCAAATGTTTATTGACCCATTGTATTTATATATTTGTATTTATTGTGAAAGTAAAATGATATTCGCATAAAATTAGCTCACATAATGTTCTCATCTCATTAACATATTTTTTTTATAGATTTTGCGTAATTTCATAGTTTAGTAATTTTTTAGTATCAAGTGGTGGCAAAAGAGATCTGGTAACGCTGGGTCCGTAGTATACAGTGGCACTGCACTTTGTAGCGTTAAACCAAAACATAATCGTACGTCGATGTGTTGTATCGTCGGGATTTTGGTTTTAATTCATTCTCTGGTTGTTTTCAGTGTGCTTAAGGAATCATATGAACAGTTGAAAAATACGTTCATCACTTTTGGTGGAAAATGGCAGTTCATCTAGAAGGTTGTCCTTTTGATAGCAGTATGGAAAGAACAATTTGGCCTACTCCCTGCCCGAGAAGTCCCAACACGGCTGTCTTTGCATATTAGAATTGCAACATGCTAATGTCCAATGTAAGTACTAGTATACCAAGACTAATTGTTTAGGATCAAGGTGTCTCTCTCGATGTGTGATTCAGCACGCTTTTACTAAGCCTACATAGTAGGTACATTTTGTTTTTTCTTTGCATGATGGGCGGCTTAAGTATTTTCCAAGGGCCTGAGGCGGTGGTGGTAGACAAAACATAGAGCTACATGATTTCCGGTATCAAGCTGACAAACATTTTTGATCCTTTGAACTAGCAGGTTTATTGCAAAAACAGTATCAGCCCCTGCATTTCTTTAATTGAAAAAATACAGTTACTAATACGTAGGGCTAGTCCCACTTAGTTATTGCACTTTTTTTTTTAATATTGGGTTACAAACTAACTCCATTTTAGTGCTATATTCCAACATTTCTGACTTAATATGAGGGGGAGTGTAAAATTCATTACACTATCAACTGATGATAAACCACAACAAATAATATAGTAGGATATTGTAACCCAAGGAACATGCAATGTTACTCAAACCTTTGGATGGCTTTAATTCCATTTAAGTAACTTTTTGGCACTTGTTTTTGTCCAACCTACATTTTTTCACTCCAAGTCGGGCAGCAACTCGGCAGCCATAGTCAAGTTCTTGTCAATTTCGTAATGTGGCAATGATTTATGCCAAGTCTTGCTGTACGACACAGCTTCCACTTCCACTTTACAATTGGATAAATGACTGAGCGGCGACATAGCGACCACCTTTTTCGGAACGTGGCCACTTCTCGAAAAAGCACACGAATTTTGCCATTATTTCGTAATTTAGGTGAAAACACTTACTTTAAGAGGAGCATAGTGGTCTCTGTGGGCTGCCTGGATAGGCCACAACTCTTGACTGATGCTCATGGCAGCGAATTCAAGTACTTTTTCAGGAAGATGGTCGTAATCTGGGATTGATGCCCACTATGTCGCCACTCGGTCATTTACCCTATTCTTGCTTGCTTAACCCAAGACGTCCAAACTAGTAGTATAGACGGTTATTGAAGTGATAAACATATTTGTAAATTAGATCTCTCAAGTATCCTCAGATTTTATTCCCCCTGACTGCGCTTTAATAAACATGTCATTACTTGATGCATAATATGTATACTCTTACTTATATGTTAAATGTGTATATTTATTATTGTTTCATTTTTTTTCTTATTGTAATTTCGGGCCTTTAAATATTGGCATCTTAGGCTAGAATTGCTCGCTTTATTAAAGAATGGTTTAAATATCTCGTGAATATATGTAGTATTGTCTTTACACGAGCAAATATGCAAATGTTTAAAATATAATGAAAAGTGAAAGAGTTAACCAACCCTGAAACTTTTTCAGTTTTGTATTATTTGGAAATTTGTTCTTAATTTTTTTTTAACAGGCTTACATGTTTATTTCCCTCATTTTGTACACTTTTGTTCAGGTTTATGCGAGCAACATGCTATCTAGTTTCTCTCTCTCTCTCTCTCTCTCTCTCTCTCTCTCTCTCTCTTCTTTCTCTCTCTCGTCTCTGCCTCTCTCTCTCTCTCTCTCTCTCTCTCTCTCTCTCTCTCTCTCTCTCTCTCATATATATAAGCAGGCATATGTACTTAAATGTCATCCAGTGTTCATCTGTTACCCCCTCTACGGTCATTGGTAATGTACTTAAATAAGCAACTGCCATTATTATTATAATCTGAATGAAGATGCATCTAGATTGACATATCATTTTGCACTAAAAATCAACCAAATTAGCTGAAAATTGCATATATGATGTAATAAGTGTAAAAAATTTATTTTCGAAACTATTAAGCAAGTTTGAAGTGAATTTAAATGAGTAATATTAATTTGAAACCTTTAAAGTCTTCATACAAATTTATTAGCTGGGTGGTATTGGCTAAACTTCCTGCTTTTGGAACATTGAAAGTGAGACCGTTGCTGACAACTGATGATGCTCCTTTATCTGTATCAATCCCATCTCCTGTGTGTAGATCTTTTGCTGCTGAACCCCATAAGAGTTTTATAGTTAAAATTAGTCAAAACTCAAATATGCTTACCAGAAAACTGGAGCTACCCCCACCTGACATCTTTTTATTAACATTGCTTCTTTTACTAATTGCAATTGTAGAATTTTTTTTCCTTGACTGACATTAATTTTTGTGAAAAATGTAGGTAGTCTAACTCATAAATTGCTTAAAAAAGTTTTTTTTAAGATACTTGTCTATCCTAGGGTAATGTTTTAATTCTTTTATTCATTTATTTTTATTATTTTTTTGTTTATCCTCTTTTGTTTGCATCTTGAGTTACTGGGCAAAAACTTGAGCTATATTTCTTTTCTTATCACAGACCTAACTAAATATGTCTTTGGCACTGTTGTTTGATTAAGTCATTTTGTTGACGTTTTATAACATTTTTGTTTCTCTCCTTCAAAATTTTCCCAAACTATACTTTAAACCATTAAGTAAAACAGTATAGTATATATACTCAGTTACTAATTCAAACAGCCTTGCATTTTCTTCCGTAAGATTCAGTACCACACGTTTATTAATAATTTTGTACTACCAGTTATGGCAAAATTATGGATATGGTCCTCATAATTACAAACAGTAGCTGAATCTTAGCAACTACAAAATGTCAAACTTGTTGCAATTTTTTTTCTTTTTTGTTTTTAGCAAGGTTGCGTGGGTTTCATTTCATTAAATATTTGGTTTTTTATTTGGTTTTTAAAATTGGCACAACTCTATCTTGTTTATTCTTATGTATTCTGTTCATTACTTCTCATTTTCCATTATCTACTGGGTTGCTTTAAATGTTGGGGTTTTGGTTTGTTGCCTTTTGCCTTTCCACATTCTATGAAAAATGTGCAGTACTGTATAGGCCTATCAAATAAAGTACAGTGCCTTTGCTACAAGACAACATTTTTTAAAATCTGATCACAATTAATTAGGCCTGCCTATGCAAGTAAGACATTATAAATCTTACAAAATAAAGAACTATTTTTGTTTAAATCCTATATTCAATATCAATACAGTAGTAAAATTCAACCGTTTTTAGATTTATATCTTAAACATTATATAAAGGGGATAGGTCTTTCTAATTTCATGTTAACAATGATAAAGCCAGTAGCTTGCATCCTTTTACAATCTGATTTGAGGTGCATATTACTAAATTTAGCCTTCACAGATTGAAAAGGGACTGAAGGTGATGTATTGCTCTCCCGGGAGAATTATTATCAAACTAGGTTGTTCAGATTTCTAGGTTGTAAGATTCATTAGATGGAAAATGCAGCTAGTAAAGGTCTTTATAAAAAATATTTAAGCACAAGGAGACTATACAGTAACTGAAGTTATATGCAAACAATGCACTAATCAAAATTCTAACTTAGATCAATATTTTTATTACAGAATAAGTTAGTAGGCTTGGCTAATGATTGCCATGTTCAGTGAATAGGCAAGTTAGTCATCTCATATGGCTGAAATAGAGTCCCAACCTAAGCCCTTGACACAGTGGAAGTTCAGTAGGCTATTAAGAATTAGCAGATGACAAAAGAGAAGCTAGGCCTAACTTTGATGTGTGCCTTCCTAATTTAAACATATATTTTGTGCACTCCTATTTTAACATCTACATTTTACTTTTATAGTATATTAGGCTAAGTTACAGGGTATAAAAACAACGTGATGGGTTTGTGGAGGTCTGTAATCAAGACCATTTTAATTTGTTTACTGAGTCTTGGGTTTCAGTGTCATTTGCCATATAAAGATCAAGATATGATTAAAAACTAAAAAAGTGTAAAGGATGAAGTTTGGGTGAAATAGTAATTGGGTTGCTGGAAATAGTGTGTTAAAGGAGATTACAGCTAAAAATTTCAAATTGTATGGATATATATAGTATGTACATATATATGCTTGGTTATTGAGAAATATATCAAAGTTTAAAGAAACATGCAGGATCTTGGTAGTGACTGGAGATCGGGGGAGTATAAGTGTGTATTTGAATAAAAATTACCAAAAACACATATATCCTATCCTAACTTTCCTTTAACCTAACCCAACCTAACCTAGGGCATCATGCCCTGACTTACAATTTTTCCAAAGTTATGGAATGGTCCTGCTAATTTTTAGCTGAATTGTTGGGACTAGAGAATTTCAAACTAGGTGTTAATTTTAAAAAGCTCACTTAGGTCTCATGTTACTGTTTTCTGAATTTAGTTTTCTAAATGGTTTTCCTTTGTAATATAGTGACTTCTTATTTTTCTTACTCTGCTGGCTTCCTTTCCCAGTTGGAGGCTTTGGCCTGTAGAATTTTGCCTTTCCAGATTCTATAAGAAAATACTATACAGTAAAGGGCTATTGGATATCAAAGTACGTACAACGTCATTGTTTTAAAAAGACATTAATAAAAACATTATTTATATTGTAGTTTGCATCCATTAGCAATCTGATAAGTGAGGTGGAAACTAGTTCTTCACAGATTGAAAAGATACTTAGGAAATGATATCCTGTCCTCCAAGAATTACTTTCAAAAATAAAAACTCTTAGGTTGTAAGAGTCAGGAAATGAGAAAAATGTTACTAGTAAAAGTTGTTTATTATATTTCAGGGCGTTCACAGATTTAAAAATGGAAAAAAATACAAGTAACTAAAGTTATATGCAAATAATTTACAAAAAATTTTAACTTATACTTGTATACTTTGTACTTTTCTTACAAGTTATATGCAAACAATTTACTACAAAATTTTAACTTATACTTGTATACTTTGTACTTTTCTTACAAAAATTAGGTTGTAGGCTCAACTAATGATTGCCATGTTAGGTGAATAAGCAAGTTAGTCATAACTTACGGGGCTGAGGTGGAGTCCTAGCCTAAACTGAGACAATGGAAGTTCACTAGACAATTTAGAATTAACAAATGACTTGAGGTGTTTGCCTTCCTAATTTGGGAAAATTATTTTGTGGACTTTCCTTCAACATCCACAGTTAACTGATTTTGGTACAATAGACTTAAGTTACAAGGTATCAAAAATAACATCATGGGATTATTGTGTTCTGTAACCAGACTCATTGTATTATGTTTACTTTGTCTTGGGTTTTACTGGCTTTTGCCATATACAGATAGCGATTCAATTAAAAATTAAAGTGTACAGGGACAAGTTTTGAAGAAATGCAAATTGGGTTGCGAGATTGGATGTGTTGAGGAAGATTACTGCTTTGAATTGCTAACTGCATAAACATGTACAGTTCATAAAAAGAAGTACTATATATACATGTGCATGCTCTGGAACCTCACAACATAGCCCAGGGCCCCAGGCTACTCTAGCTTCACTAGGTACTGTTAAAGAGGAAGTCTAGATAAGGTTAGTTGAGGTTTTTAGACAAAAAACTTAACCTAAACATAACTACACTATGGAGGAGTTATGGAGTTCCATTTGACAATGTCTGTGTGTGTGTTTGAGAGAGAGATAGAGGGAGGGCGTAATTGCTGGATGGGTGGTTAGCGATTGGATTGGCTGTTGGAGAGTTCTGGGTTGTCTGCTGGTGCTGTTAGAGATCAGAATTCTGTTTTTTATTGTAGTGTCTTACCGAACAATTATAGAGCCGTGATTTCCACGAGCGGCAGGATACTAAATTCAAATTTAGCGCGTCGGCGTCGCCAACACTGGTGGTGATGACGTCATCTCCCTCCACTCGCGGGAGAACCAGGTACAACTGCCCAGGTGAATGCAATTCTTTTCCTGACGGCGTCGTGAAACCATCGGTGGTCGGTGCGGTTGGATGACTTGCTTCGCTTTTTTGCTTGTGGAATTGATCTTCGGAATTGGTGAAGTACTTTTTGGCGTTGTTGTTATTCTGCTTTTTATTTAGGCGTTGCCATGTCGGATTCTAGTCCGTCGGGAGTTAGGTTTTGCATCTCAGGATGTAAAACTAGATTATCCAAGTTAGAATATGATTCTCACACTAAATGTGTTAAGTGTAGGGGACAGGTTTGTTCAGCAGATCGAACATGTAACGAGTGTAGTGATTGGACTGATTCTCAATGGAAGTTTTTTAGTTCATACTCGGAGAAATTAGCTAAAGACAGAATTAGAAAAGCAGCGCTTAGGGAAAGTAGACTTAGCTCTGCTTCGTCTTGCGATGCTTCTGTTCCTTCTGTTTCTCCTCAAATTGTTATGTCTCCTTTAACTACACCTCCTATTCCTCCTACTAATCCCACTTCTCCGGCTTCCCGTGTAGTTTCTTCCGACACCATTGCCAGTCTGGAATCGAGGTTAGATCAGAAATTTTCGGTACTAGCGAATACGGTTTTGCAACTTGGTAATTCAGTTAAGACTTTTTTGGAGAAAGCGGATTCAGGTAAGAGTGTAGTTGAGGGTGCGTCTGTCTGTCCTGACACGTCTCCTAGACAAAGGTCACTGTCCAGCTCCCCCGCACCGGGGAGAAGACATAACGGAAGTCCAAGGGAGTCGACGCGGGATTTGCCCACAGACAGGCGCCTCTCTTGTTGAGCCTGTTGCGCCTCAACAGGGCTCGGTTAAGCGTTGGAAAGGAAAGGTGTTGCGGTCAGACGCATTTCGAATGATTCAAGCGATTCGTCTCCGGTCGCGCGGCGCTCTTGGCGAGATTCGCCCGTTTCGCGTCCTTAAAAAGAGGCGTTCAGGCGCCGATTCTTCGCCTCCTCCAGTCAAGCGGTATAAGGAGCCTGAGAGTAGGGTTGCGCCGCGGCCGTTAGCGGCTCGTTCGTCGCCTCAATCTGTGCCTTTTTCGGCTCCATCTACTAGTAGAGATTGTGGTTTTAGCGCTGTAGCTAGCAGTTCTAAGGGTGTTTTCTTTAGGCGCTTTTTCGTCTGTTACGCCTGATGCGCCTGTTTCGCCTCGAATTTCGGCGGCTCAGAGCGAGGCGCAAGTAGTTTTTCTTCCGCCTCTGCTGAACATTTAGGCTCTTCCAAGCCTACGTTAACTGTTTTTGATTCGTCTCTGGCGCCTTTGCGCAAGCATTTAGAGATGTTAACCAACTGGATGAATGAGTCCAAGGGTGGTTCGAAACCTTCCAGATCCGGTTGTAGTTCCGTCTACTTCTTCGGCGGTATCGGAGAATGAAGAAGAAGTAGAGGAGGCGGTCTTTCATCACCTCTCGTGTTATTCACGTCTCCTTAGATTTCTTCTGGTATCTTATCCAGATTATTTTGAGAAAGCGGCTCCGCGCTCCCCAACTTCGACTTTTTTGATGAGGAGGAAAAACTTCAGACCCTCTCCTCCTAAAACTTGTTCTATCTAAAGCGGTTAGACATTCGTTGAAAGAGACTGAAAAGGATGTCTATGAAAAGAGACTTAGGGAAGGCTCTTTTTGCTTACCCTCCCTCTAAGTTGCTTCGTAAGAGGTATAGGTTTTATGTAACTGGGGAAGCTCCTTCTCTGGGAGTTTCTGCCTCCTCCCAGGGAGACTTCTCCAGTTTAATCGAACTCCTTCTAGAAAGATTCTGCTTTCGCCGCAGCGAAAGTTTTCTTTACAGCGCCTGAGTTGGACCACGTTGTAAAAGAATCAATTTAAACTTTTGGAAGTCTTTAGCTTCCGTGATTGGACTATTGGCGCTTTAGCGGCCAAGATCGAAGATTGTCCTTCTCTTTCTCAGGAGTTAGCGGAGGATTGGATTGGTGCTCTGTCCTGTGCGGACAAATCCATTAGGGATGGATGTGATGAGTTAGCTTCGCTCATCGCCTTTGGTACCCTTAAGAAAAGGCAACTTTGGTGCTCCTTTGCTTCTAAAAGGGTTACTTCCCAACAGAAGCCTGCTCTCTTGTTTGCTCCGTTTGTGAAAGATAACCTCTTTCCAGACGATGTAGTGTTGTCAATTTCGTCTGCGCTAGATAAGAAATCTACTTCGGATTTAACTGGCACAGTCTACTAAGAGACCTAAAGCTCCTGTGGGAGACTGTTCCTTCGGTTTCTCCTCGGCCCAAGTGCCTTTTCGAGGGAGAAAACCCAAGCTCTTCTTTTTCGGCCGAAGTCGAATTTGCGACCTCAGTCTAAGGCCTCGGCAAGGTTAACAAACCTTCCAAATGAAAGCTCGGTTCTTCATGCACCAGTGGGAGCCAGGCTGGCTATGTTTTGGGAGGAATGGGAAAACAGAGGAGCAGAAGCCTGGGTAGGTGCAAGTACTCAAGTTCGGCTATCGTATTCCTCTCGTTTCACCTCCCTCGCTCTCACCTGTGCCAATTCCATTCCAGGCATACTCTCCGGTCTCAGACAAATTTCTGGCGCTAGCTGCAGAAGTGGAAGCGCTTGTTCTCAAAGAAGCGATAGAACAGATAGAAGGGGATTTTCCTCCAGGCTTTTACAATCGCCTTTTTGTAGTTCCCAAGTCATCAGGGGGGCTGGAGGCCGGTTTTGGGATGTGAGCGCCCCTGAACTTGCATGTCCAGAAAACAAAATTTTCATATGGAGACCACTCGGTTCGGTTTCTGGAGTCCATCAGACAGGGGGATTGGATGGTCTCTCTGGACATGCAAGACGCTTATTTTCACATTCCGATACAATCGCGAATCTCGGAAGTACCTGAGGTTCATGTTCGAAGGCAAGGTGTTTCAGTTTCGGGCGCTTTGCTTCGGACTAGCGACCGCTCCTCAAGTTTTCACCAGGGTTCTATCCCCGATAGGAAGCTGGCTGCACATATTAGGAGTAAGAATCTCCCTCTATCTGGACGATTGGCTTCTCCGGTCGGAATCAGAGAGTCGGTGCATGAAGGACCTTGGAACAACTCTGGATCTTGCCAGAAAGTTAGGAATTCCTGGTCAACAAACAGAAGTCCCAGTTGGTTCCATCTCAGAGCATCCTTTATTTGGGGATGATTCTGAATGCTCAAGTTTTTCGGGCTTTTCTGTCCCCGAAGAGGGTTCAAGGCTGTCTGGAGACAGTTCAGGAGTTCTTGGACAAAAAGGTAAGTTCTGCCAATCAGTGGATGAGGCTCCTGGGCAAATTGACGTCAGTGGAGAAATTTGTGACGTGGGAAGACTGCACATGAGACCTCTGCAGTTTTCCTGAGAGCCTCTGGCAGAAGAACACAACCAGACTCGATTACCTTTCCTGTCACAGATCAAATAAAAGACGGACCTAAGGTTGGTCTCTCTCGAGCAAGGTTGGAAGAAGGGTTAGATTTACGACCCATCCTCCCGAACCTACAGTTCTTTTCCGACGCATCGGACACAGGTTGGGGAGCCCTACTGGGAAATCAACGGACTTCAGGAGCTTGGTCGGAGAAGGAGAAGAAGTTCCACATAAATGTAAAGGAACTGTTAGCAATTTTCTTGGGGCTCAGACACGTTTCGGAGTTTAGTAGAAGGTTGAGTAGTGGCAGTGCATTCCGACAACTCCACGGCTCTCTCGTACGTGCGGAAACAGGGGGGGACTCAGTCTTTCTCTCTGTACGAAGTAGCCAAGGATCTCCTCCTGTGGTCAAACGAAGCAAAGGTTCAGCTAGTCCCGAGATTTGTTCCGGGAAAGATGAACGTTCTGGCGGACGACGTTAGTCGTCAACAGCAAGTGTTACCTCTTGGAGTGGACTTTTGGACAACAAGATTTTTGGCAGAAACTTTGGCGCCTTTGGGGACGACCGTCAATAGACCTGTTCGCGGACATCAAGAACAACCGTCTTCCTCTCTTTTGTTCTCCAGTCCCAGATCCTCTAGCTTGGTCGGGGGTGGACGCAATGCTGTTGGATTGGTCGGGTCTGGAAGCTTATGCATTCCTCCGTTCGGTCTAATAAGAGAGGGTGCTGAACAAGTTCATGTCGCACAGCAATGTAACACTAACGTTAATCGCTCCCTTTTGGCCAGGAAAGAGTGGTTCCCGGACCTTCTCCAGTTGTTAGTAGACTTCCCCTGACTTCTTCCTCCAGAGAAGTGGCTTCTCAAACAACCGCACTTCAAGAGGTTCCACACCAAAACTTGTCCGCTCTAGCTCTGACAAGGTTCAGACTGTCCGGAATCTTGTCAGAGCGAAAGGATTTTCAAGAAGAGCTGCAGAAGCTATCGCTCGTTGTAGGAGAGAGTCTTCTAACAAACTCTATCAAGGGAAGTGGAGAATCTTCAGAGAGTGGTGTAGAAGTGCTAAAGTCTCTACTTCTGCGACCTCTTTAAAACAGAAATAGCAGATTTTCTTCTATTTCTTAGGAACTCTAAGAAACTGGCTCCTTCGACGATCAGAGGATATAGAGCCATGCTCTCGTCAGTTTTTCGACATCGAGGTTTGGATATTTCCTCCAATTCAGATCTGTCGGACTTCATTAGGTCTTTCGAAACCACTAAGATCCCGCAAGATACAGTGACTTGGAACTTGATGTGGTGCTTAAGTTCCTCATGGGGCCACCGTTTGAGCCTTTGAAGTCGGCTTCACTCAGGAACTTGACTAAGAAGGCACTTTTTTCTTATTGCTCTAGCTTCTGCTAAGCGTGTCAGCGAATTGCACGCTATAGACAAAAGAGTCGGTTTTTTTCTCTCAAGGCAATGCTGTATTTTCGGTATCTTTGACCTTTCTAGCCAAAAATGAGGGAATCCTTCTAATCCTTGGCCGAGGAGTTTTGTGGTAAGGAACTTATCTGATTTGGTTGGGTGGACATGAGGAGGAAGAAAGGCTCTTATGTCCAGTCAGGGCTATTAAGCAGTATCTGTTTGCCACTAAGGGTATTAGAGGACAATCTTCTAGCTCTGGACCTCGGTTCAAAATCCCTCTCGTCCTCTTTCTAAGAATGCTATATCCCGTTCTTTATTAGAGAGCTTATCAGGGAAGCTCACTCGCAGTCCGAGAACGACAATCTTTCCGTTCTGAGAGTTAAAGCTCACGAGGTTATTAGGCACAGTGGCAACTTCTTTAGCATTCAGAAAGAATTTATCTTTAGCTTCGATTCTTCAGAGCACGTTCTGGAGATCGAATTCGGTTTTTGCGAGTCATTATCTCAAAGAGATAGAAACGGTTTTCGAGAATTGTAAAACGTTAGGTCCGGTGGCGGTTTCTGGCATGGTGTTGGGAGAAACGGCACAGGGGTCGTCACCTCTATGCTAACTTTTTCACCTTGAATAGGTTGTCGAGTTCAAGGGAAGCTGGGGGGTACTGAGTACCTGGGATACTCACCAGTCTGTTAGGTCAGATTTTACAATGGTTGGGTATATATGTTTTTAAATCTGTTTTGGTGACAAATGTTTTGTATGATTGAATTTCTGGTCTTAGCCCACCGGGCAAGGGCAATCTTTTGTTGTTACTATCCTCCGTCAGTCAGCCTTGACTCGCTTGAACTACGGAAGGATTCCACTCCTGTAGAGGCTAACTTTGGTCAAATTCCAATTCCTCTACAATGTAAGAAGAGCACCGACCAGAGGCAGTAACAGTCTGCTGTAGCTCTCTTACAAGGTAAGGTACAACAGACACCTTGAGTGTCTACTGGTATTGCAAATAAATGTAACCATTTAAAAATACTAGTGGTCCACTGAATCCCACCTTCCCATAAATGTGTAATCAGCTCTATAATTGTTCGGTAAGACACTACAATAAAAATGAAATTTTCATTATTAAAATGAAGTTTTATTGTATACTTACCGAACAATTATGATTATACCCACCCTCCTCCCCTTAGGTGGACGGACGGGCAGAAAGAATTGGATTCACCTGGGCAGTTGTACCTGGTTCTCCCGCGAGTGGAGGGAGATGACGTCATCACCACCAGTGTTGGCGACGCCGACGCGCTAAATTTGAATTTAGTATCCTGCCGCTCGTGGAAATCACGGCTCTATAATTGTTCGGTAAGTATACAATAAAACTTCATTTTAATAATGAAAATTTCATTTTTTGGTTAGTTTTCAGTCAGTCATTAGTCAGAAGCTGTGATAATCAGTAGTGTTTACAGCGGTCTGTGGAAAGTGTTGAGGGATTGGTTAAGTTATTTAAGTAGTGTGTTATTGGTTTGTTGTTTGGTTGTTGTTAAGTTGGTGTTGTTTGCTTAGGGTTGTTGTGCCTGTGCTGTTGTCTTTGTTTTTGTTGTGATTTCTTGGTGTTGTTAGTGGGTGTGTGTGTTGCCTTTTTTTTGTGGTTTTTTGTGCAGTGGTCTTTTTTGTTTTATTGTGTTGTTGAGATTTTGTTATGTGTGAGGTTGTGGTTGAGTTCCTTGGTTGTTTGCTGTGTTGTTGAGTTGTGGTTGCGTTCCTTGGTTGTTGTTGTTGTTGGGTTGTTGTTGTGTTTTTGGGTTGTGGTCTTTGTTGTGGTTGGTATCTCTGTGACCTCGACCAGCAGACAGCACAGAATAGCCTGGAGTATCTGGAGTTGGGTAAGTACATGTGTTTTGAGAGTTTTTAGTTTTTTGTGTTTGTGTTTTTTTTTTTGTGTATAGGTAGGTCAATTGTCCTGCATATTCCGTAGTGTAAAGAAGAAAGTGTGACTGAGGGTGAGTTGGCAGCTGGAGTGATTAGTTTTATGTTGGGGGGATTTGCCCGCTTATTTTTTTAAGTTTGTGATCCCGCCACAACACTTCAATATAGTATTAGAAATTGAAGTCCCTGGCAGAAACTGGGGAGTGACTGCAGACTGGGGGAGCATATACTCGTATATATAGATATGTGTTTGTGTAAAGTTTGCCAAATTTCTTAACCCAACCTTAATTTCACTTCGTCTGCAACAGCACCTAGTGAACCTAGAGTAGCCTAGGCTATGCTGTGGGTTTCCAGAGAGTAGACCATCTTAGTTGTCAAGACCCTAACTTAATCTAATGTAGGTGATCTGCCCTGACTTGAAAGGAGTGGGGTTTTCCCTTTCCCCCCTTCCCAGTTTAATAAAGGTTGTCAATATTTTTGGCCTTTTCCACGTTAGCCCCTGGCTACATAGAACTGAACAAGTTTGGAGTTATCCCTCGAAACTGAGCAAATAACCATAAATTCTTTGCTATTATATAACAACAAAATAACTCATGTTGTTTAAGAACGTGTAACTCAACAAAATAAAAACGGTCAGCTTTTGTGGGAGAACAGTGCCAGGAAATGTGGCAAAATACTAGGGTGACAATTCTCAGGTCGTACAGCAACAGAGGATTGGGCACACCAGTATGAATCATGATTTTTTGATAGTTGAGATCCCTCATTCTTTTTGTAATATTGCTAGGTGTTTATGACTCTTAGGTATGTGGAGGACATTGAAGTATAAGTATGCAAGTGTGCTGTCAGGTATGTGGTGGACATTGAAGTATAAGTATGGAAATGTGCTGTCAGGTATGTGGTGGACATTGAAGTATAAGTATGGAAATGTGCTTTCAGGTATGTGGTGGACATTGAAGTATAAGTATGGAAATGTGCTTTCAGGTATGTGGTGGACATTGAAGTATAAGTATGGAAATGTGCTGTCAGGTATGTGGTGGACATTGTAGTATAAGTATGGAAATGTGCTGGCAGGTATGTGATGGACATTGAAGTATAAGTATGGAAATGTGCTTTCAGGTATGTGGTGGACATTGAAGTATAAGTATGCAAGTGTGCTGTCAGGTATGTGGTTGACATTGAAGTATAAGTATGCAAGTGTGCTGTCAGGTATGTGGTGGACATTGAAGTATATAAGTATGGAATCGTGTGTATTTGTACATGTACTTAGACTTTTAACATCGATGACCTTTTGAGGTTTTGATGCAAAATCGATAGGCTGAATTAGTTAATCAGGCAGTGAATCGTATAGTTCTTGATGTTTATCTACATTTCTGCTCCTATTATCCATCCTTTTTTCCCCTAATTGGCATTCAGTTATTGAACTGACTGCTCAGCAATTTCCATACTAATGTATGTTCATTATGCTTAACAACAATAATATAAACTAGAAAATATTTTTATATTTCAATAAATTCGGATAATTTCAGGTTGAAAATAGGATCATTGAAAATACCTGTAGTGTTTGGTAGAATCATTTTTATTTACAATTTTTGTTTACTTTTTGTTTTATATTGCTCTGCCACCCTCAGCTTCAGCCCCACAAAAACCCCTCCACCAAAGCTCAGTTCTTGCCTTTCTCGAAATCCTCCTTAGGTGATAATGCCACCAGTGAGCCTCATGCGATGCCTCATTACTTACAGTTCTTTACAGTGTCCCTTCAGCCCCTAGCTGGAACTCCATTCATTCCATTTACAGTACCTCCGTTCATATTCTCTTTCTTTAATCTTACTCTCCACCCTCTCCTAACCATTGATTGATGGTGCAACAGCGAGGTTTTCCTCCTGTTACACCTTTCAAACATTTTGCTGTCAATTTCCGTTTCAGCGCTGAATGGCCTCATAGGTCCCAACGCTAGGCACTTGGCCTACATTCTATATTCTGCTCTGTTCTCTCTCAAAATTGATCCATATTGCCAATGAGGAGACTGACAACTAATAACATTTCGTATAAATCCCGCCGTAATTTTGTATTGCTTACAACAGATTAGCAATCCAAGGGAAGAACTAGTAGTTTACGCTCTGGAACTTTGTTTTTCCCTTCATGGTCCTGTTTTATTGTCAATTTGTTTGCAAGGGAGCGAGTGCTGCATTGATCGATAAGAGTGGCTTTGGGGAGCGTTCGTTCCTCTATCATGTTCCTATGTTGTTACTGTAGAACTTCTAACTCTTAGAAATTTTCTAACTTATGCATGATGAAGTTCCACACATCTATATACGTTTACTTTCTTTTGGTCGTAGGAGGATAGACAAAAGGAATTTAGGTTGTCCGATGCACCGCTCTTTGATCTGAAAAAAAAAAAAAAAACACACACACACACGAACGGAAAGTGCGTGGTGAATTTTTCGGATGGTGCCCCTTAGACACTTCAGCTGCCAATATTCAGAATAATGTTTCGGCCTGAAATACTTTCCGTGAAGTGTCCTCCGGCTTTGTTTTCTATGAACGAATTTCTGACTTAATATCAAATTTAAACTTCAACCATTTTTTTCTCTCAAGTACTAGTTAGGTGAGCGTGAAGAGGGCCGAGGCGTTGCTCTCTCGTGGGGCAGCCCGCGACCCATCCATCCCGCACTTCCAAAATTTCAGTCCGACTTGCAATGCCTCCCGTGATAGCGTCCACAGAAATTGTTTTTCTCTAAACGAATTTTTCTCTTAATATCACATATTATCTTCGACGAATTTTCCCCTCAATGTTCCCCCAATGCTTGGACGAAAATGAATGGGGGGGATGTGACGCTCTTCTATTGACATGGATTTTGTGAGTTTTGTGTTTTTATTTGATATACATACCTTTTATAAAATATACTGGATATAGAGTAGTTCTGTACTATTTATGTAATATTTGTTGAAAAAGTATTATGAACTGTAATGGCTGTATTGCCTCAGATTATTATATTCTCTATAAAAGATTTCACGTAGACAGCTCTTATATTTTATTTTTCATTTATTTAGCTTCACTATTAATAGAAAATGCGCACTTTTTCAGTCGGATCAGGTAGATTACTGTCACTAAAATGCTCTTCACAATGACAACTATAACGGAACTGAACATGTATAACGACAAAAGTTCTTTGTACATATTGTCTGCCGATTACAGTCAAGGATTTTTGAGAGAATCTGTAGACATAGTAAGTGTACACATGTCATGATCATTTGTGATGTAGTCCATTTTGCATGTAATTGGAACAGAGGCTACACGATTTTCATACTCTACGTTAAAGTTAGTTGATAGTACAAATACTCCTTACAAGGAGGAGGTGGACTTTGTGCCAAAAGGTAGCCTGCCATTCCTTCTCAAGGCTTCTTATTTTGTTACCTTCCGTGATATGCATCGGTTGCTTTGGTCTTCGAAAAAGATTGACAGTGGGATTATCATTTTAGGCTATGTTAGTTTCAGGATATCCTTTTAAATGTTGCACAAGATCACGGATCACAGGATCTCTTAAGGTGCTGAGGAACGCCCTGGCTCCGATAAAAGATACTACACTATATATATGTATTATATATATATAATATATATATATATATATAATGTATGCGTATTATAATGTATACATACGTATGAGGTATCAAATTTCGAATTTAAACTAACAGTTTTAGCTTCCTTCAAATTAGATAGGACTATGTGCGTGTCCTTGTGTGGCTGTAGAAAAAAACAGAAAAGATTTGATTTTACCTCTTCGTAAGTTGTGTAAAATTCATTATCTATCTTAAGGTCTCGGGGGGTAATTATTAATGTTATTCATCACTGGGGATTTGATTTTCGTTTCGGTGCATCTCCAAAATGGACATTTTCAACATTCTGGAGAGTCACACCTTTGAGTATCAAGTAAAGTAGATTTCTGTTATTATTAACCAATGATAAATACCAATATATATACAAATAGTATACTATATATACATACATACACATGACATGTACTATATGTATAGTAGATAGTATCTTTTATCCGAGCCAGGGCGTTCCTCAGCACCTAAGAAATCCTGTGTTCCGTGATCTTGTGCAACATTTAAAAGGATATCCTAAAACTAACATATATATATATATATATATATATATATATAATATAATTATATATATATTTAACTATTTAATATATATATATATATATATATATATATCTATCTATATATATAAATATATTAATATTATTTAAATAATATCATATAATATAGATATATATATATATATATATATATATATTTATACATCACTTTTATTCATGCGTGACATTTTATCAAATACTCCATGATGATAAACATTAATAGTTACTCCTGATTGACAATTAATATTTAATAATGGGCAGTTTATCACAATCTAAGCCTAAGGCCCAGTTTCGATTCCTGACAGGGGCAGACACATAAATCGGCTGCTATTATCCTTGTGTACTATTAAGTTATTCCCAGCGTGGAGTGAATTCGATATTCAGTGATATTTTTGTCATACATACTCACACATACATATATAGACTGTCCTGACTGTGTCTGTTAGGATTCGACTCGCTGCTGATGAGCCTTTCGTATAGGTGAGTGAGGCAGCTAAGTTGTGGAAGTTTTATGCACTAAGGTTCATTCACAACTGACAATGGCTATATTGCTTTTTTCTTCTAAAGTGATCTAACCCAGGAGGGTCATAGATTGATTGATTGACTGGCAGAATGTTTTATATGAACTTGACATTAATAACTACAGAGGTTGTCAATTTGGTTGGTTTATTTATATTTGTACCCACCAGCTATGGTCATTGACGTCGGAAGTATACTATGTCTTCTTTCCAAATAAGCTCCGAAATTTGATGAAGAATCTTAATGATTGTCGAGGCAGCTCGTTCCATACTTTATTCTTTAACTTATAATCAAGGGACAAATGGTTGATGTCGATTTGTAAACAGGGCAGGATAGCCCCTTGCTCGATTACTCATGAGAAACCAATTCGTCAAATAAGGAAACTGCCGTAAAGAATGTTTCTTCATTCCATTCATGTCGCTTGATTTATCGCATCAGGTCTATTTCGTCGTCTGGAAGAACCCAGCATTAAACCTAAGATTAATATCTTGTCTGTGTGTAAAGGCATATATGTCCCGCTACAGTGCTAGAATGAGAATGAAAATGCTTTCAAAAGACGTCCTTAAACCTTTCAGACAATCGAGTGGAAACATCATATCTTCTACCACCCGGGAATGGAATGAATCCAGTTTGTTATTTATACCATGAAAAAGCCGATGGCATTCTCCTCTCTCTCTCTCTCTCTCTCTCTCTCTCTCTCCCTTCGTACCTCCTTCCCCCTCCTTCCCTCCCTCTCCCCTCCTTACTCCCTCCCCTCCCAAACCAGCATTACCATTCACCGGGCGAATGAGCTATATTGTACCGACGTGATTCCCAAAAATTGCATCACATTTTCAGATATCGTCGTACATTAAGGAAATCCATTTTTAACATTTTATAATACCAAATGCGTCTATATATCTGAATAGCTCTTGAATTTAAAATGTGTCTTTTTTGACTGGTCTGACAATATCAGTAATGGATTGCTGCCAAATGTATTGCCTTCAGCCCTTTTGTGACTCCCAGATATATCCTGACAATGCGCGGACCTCAAATTCTTATTGTTAATATGTTTTATTGTGTGACGTGCAGCCTGCATCATTCGGGGGTTTGGGGCCACCCCCCCCTCCCTGCCCCCCTTCTCTGACGATAGGGAGATGGCTGATGGAAGGGGGACGGGATAGGGTTGGTGGGTTGGTTGCAAGGGACGAAGGAGGGGCGGAGAGAGAGGGAGAGAGAGAGAGAGAGAGAGAAAAAGATGGATGGAGGAGGCAAGAGGAGGGGAGAAGAGTTGGGATGGTTTGAGTGGATAGAAAAGATGGAGAAGAATGAGGGAGAAAAGGGAAGATGCATCATTGATAGAATCAATATGAATCGCAATGAGGAAAATGGACCAGAAAGTGGTCGATTTGATGTTTCGAAGCATTGCAGTGCTTGTGATAAAGGAGTGCTGAGCATAATTGCGCAAGACGTGAGGTTTTTGTTAATATAAAGCGTCAGTTTGTTCACCGCATGAATAGGCTGGCGTTGCAATAGCCAAGAAATGGAAGTGAAGGGTAGAGGGAGAAACTGGGAAAGGAAATTTTGAATCATGATTATGATGAAAGATGAAAAAAAGGAGGAAGAATCTGAAAAATGTGAATCGTGGGGAAATTCTTGTTTTTAAATAGTACGGACAAGTACAGGTGAAGGACTGAATTTTCATGTGAAAGTGATATATATATATATATATTATCTAATATTAAGGCGGAAGACTGTAGGAATTACGATATTGAGACGGGAGACCAATAGGAAATATTTAATGAAAATTATAAAACCGAATTAGTCTTAGATTAATAAAGAACGATCTAAAGAAGGAGGAGAAAGCTTAAATAAATCAATGATAACTAAATTATGACTTGAAATATTTCTTTAGACTTAACAGCTGTTAGAAGACTTAAAATGGAAGTGAACAGTTGGCTTCTTTGTCATTTACACACACACACACATTATATATATTTGTGGGGCCAAATGCGTTGGTAAAGATTTTGCCTCCTCCAAGGTCTGAAACCATTAGCGCATATTCTACATAAACTACAATTTTCCTATTGGTATTGGTGCTCGAAAACCCATTCACATTACATATTTGACGAGCAGCTGTTGCTCGTGTTGTTATTGTTCTTAGGATATATTATGCATCATTGAAATAATTAGGGATGTGCCCAAGTATCGGTATCTGTGGTATCTGCTAGTTTTGTGGTATCGGTAAATTTCTGGCCGATACATTTGTCATTAGTGTAGGAATTTAAAATCCTTCTAGGCTGGAATAATATTAATTCTAAGCGCCTCAGTGGTGTGGTTGGCATGGTATTGGCGTCCCACCTCGGTGGTCGCGGGTTCGATTCTCGGCCATTTCATTGAGGAGTGAGAAATGTGTATTTCTGGTGATAGAAGTTCATTCTCGTCGTGGTTCGGAAGTCACGTAAAGCCGTTGGTCCCGTTGCTGAATAACCGTTGGTTCCATGCAACGTAAAAGCACCATACAAACATACAATAATATTAATTCTCTGTACCACTTTTCATTTCTAGGATAATTATATTGCATATCTTTGATAAAATTAATATTTTAACTCAGTTCAGATGGTCCAAGTCCAGTATGAGTTGGAACTTGCAAAGGGATCTGTGCTTTTATTTAGTTGAATTTTTTGTTGATCTATACTGAGAGACAAACTCTGGTCCTTCGTAATATTTTTATTTTTGTATCGGTATATCATTTTTCTTGTAATTACTTAATAAAAACAATATGTATTGTAATGAGGCAAATTATTAACCCTTCCATTACCAGGACCTTTCATAATAAATGAGTCTGTGAACTGTTTCTAGCCAATATATAAATTAAAACTCAGAATAAAAGTATTTATGAGTGATTTCAGATTGCTCGTCACCCCATGAATTCGAGTAAGCACTACGTACCCTAATTGTTAAGAGTCTTCTAATGGTAGCCATAATATAAGCCAGACTGTATCCAGTAATAAAGGGATTAGATACTAAATAGTTATACTTGATGTTCTTTCTCAATGAAATTTGTGCCTTTGAAATTGTTTATATAACCCTATTGTATGACTTTTCAACTTTTGAACCTTTAACATACAATAACCAGAGAACAAGAATGATTTTAGTAACAATATATATTCTCCTAAATAACAATAATAAGGAGGTAACAGGTATCGGTATCGGCCAAAAATTTTGTAACGGTGTATCCCATGAAGTAATACATGCTTTCAAAATAAGTAAGATATTTTGGCATGTTGGTGTTAACCCTTGGATTCCGGAAAGATATCTTACTCCAGTTTACATTGAACTGTAGTACTACGTTATATTTTGGATTTTTGAAAGGTTTAGACAATATACCCTTTTAAAGAAATTGGGTTAAATCAAATTTGCGAAGTTAGTTTTATTTTTATCGTGCAAAGAATATAATGTTATTAAAAAATACCGGGTTAAAGCTTGACCAATACATAGAATAGATATCGTTGCATTGAACGAATCCATAAAGATGTATTAAAAAATACCGGGTTAAAGCTTGACCAATACATAGAATAGATATCGTTGCATTGAACGAATCCATAAAGATGTACGGTGAAATTTTCAGTGTCTTAAATCTGCGCGGACGTCATCTACCTCAGAAATTCCCTCGATTATGAGAGCGAACGCAGGCAGGCAGGCTAGGTATACTACTCATCGGTCGGGCAGCGCGTTACCCACCCCGGGAGCGTCAATGACCATAAAACCCTTCGGAGCTGCAGTGTGAGGGCCGATGGGTTAAAAAGTTAATTGCCTTAGTTTTCTAATGGAACAGCAAGGACGGCACACCCGGTGCACCTGATATGAATAAGCATAAAATTCTTTCATGGTGGGTCTTTTTTCAGGACGGAATGAGCAGACATTAGGAAAGTTGTGCAGAGGCACACATTAGTTCCGGCGAAATGTCGCCCCTACTTTGTCATCTCCTTCGTATCCGGTTATTAGTAATTTCGTCTGTTGTTGCTTTTCGTGCCTTTCGTGCGTTTCGACTAAGGGATGTTTTCTTTCGTTTGATCCGTTAAATAGGATGTCATAAATCAGTCGTTTATAATCATATACGGAATTATCCGTTCAATTCATTTTTCTTCTCTCCAGGAAAGAGAGTTACAAGCTTAGTTCCGTTTGCTTGTTAATATTTTTGGAATTATTTAAAACTTGGAAGATAACGAGGCGCTCTCATTCCAGATTGTTGGGATTTACTTATAGCATGAAACTGAACCTTTAATTTTAAGTGATATAAAGAAAGGTCTCGGTGTGAGCATATCACAGTGCTAATATTGAAATATTTTTTAGATAGTATTCTGACTATTATATGATTGTAGACGTGAAAGTTACATTATAGTTAATTCTTAATATTTTAGAGCACAGTTTTAAACGTCAGTTTATATTTGTGTCTCGTTACGAATTGTGAATAAAAACGCTACCTTTTTCGTGCATTTGTGTATAGGTAAATACGTAAGAGCGACATTTTGTGGTAGATGTGGAGTGGGCGGATTAGTTGCGTTACCCCCAGGTGGTGATTATGTAACCGATTTTCTCAAACTGTCACCTTTAGCATAACCTGTATTCTCTGGCTTTTCACACAAAAAAAAAAAAAAAAAAAATAGAAAAAAAAAGCTTATTTTCATAAGTCAGGCTGTTTTTCCTCCCCTTATATTTCATTTCTCGCATATGGTCAGAGTATTCTCTCTAAGCAAGCAAATTGTATTTGGATCGTTCCTTAATTATGAACGAATAATATATAGTAGGTATATGCATATATATATATATATATATATATATATATATATATATATATATAACGTCACTGAAGTCCTGATTTCTCCTCTGTACGCTGGTTCGAATCCACGAGAGGACGAAATTATTATCAGTTAAAAAAAAAATTCCCCTTCTGTTAACATATATGAAAATATATTAATTCCGAGGTGGAGCGATTTGGATATTAAAGGACATTTGGACCTTAATGCACGTATATGAATCACGGTGATGTGATAAAAATTCATATACTATTATATATATATATATATATATAATATATATATAATTATATATTATACGTATATATATATATGTGTGTGTATGTATATATGTATAAGTAACATAATTTATACAAATATATGATTGAGTGGGTGAATAAAGTAAAAACCGCTGAAAATGCGGAAAATGTTACTCTCGTGTGTACCTGTATAAAACAAGAATTCTAATGCAGAACTTTCTGGTGGCCCCAGACAAAGGCTGTGCTTGAAACCAAGGTTTAAGAACATAGGCTATTTAGTCACCACCCTATTTAAAGCAGCTAATCATAACGCATGACATGATCCGGCTTCTAGAGCATGTCATGTGACATAGATTCTCCAATCACTTAGGCAATACGGAAATAAAAGGAAGCGATATTTCGGGGACTTTTTTTTCGCTCATAATCGAAGGTAGTTTATGTCCAGTGAAGTGCAAAATGGTATATTAACGTAGTGGGAAGTGAATGAATCTCTCTCTCTCTCTCTCTCTCTCTCTCTCTCTCTCTCTCTCTCTCTGTGTGTGTGTGTGTGTGTGTGTGGGCCAGATTATTACTTAAAACATTCATAGAATTATATGTATGCCATTTTCCAGCATTCAGAATTTTATTTACAATTTACTGTATTTAAGCAACAATGACAATAGGCTGTATACATTGTCCTCTTATATTTTCAACCTCTAGATTATACGTAAATCGTATAGCAACCCGGTCGTAAGGACAATGAATTAAAGATACCAGCCTAATTGGACGATCTAACCAAAATTTCTTGTCTCGTAATAAATAGCAGCCCAGAAAGGATTTGAAAGAGATATAATAGTAAGTCGGTTTATATCTGTTTGTCTGTCTGTCCGTCTACCCCTCACCCCTGCTGTCGTCGTCCTATCGCATAAGCGCGTGCTCATGCTCACCTATGTACATGTTCGAGGAGAGACAAGAAACTTAGATAACACACAAAAACTCCCCTCGGCATATGCAAGCGTATGCATGAAGTCATGCCGACGTACATTACACACGTGTTCCCTTACTCACACACACGCGCGCGCTCTGGCATCCGCTGACATAAGCGCATAACATTTGAAAGCGCCATTAGGAACTTTGATTTCATGTCTGCATAATTAAGGTCGAGATTTCAAAAGCACGTTTCATCTTGGCCGGAATTATTCTCACTGAATAAGACATTTTGACGGAGAGCCCGTAACTTGATTATCGATTTCATTACTTCTACTGACTAGTCGGCATATGCAATTACTAAATAGGCTGAATAATGCAGGCCTAATCAAGAGCGAGCGACAGTCTCTTTTTATATATACTATGTAGATATTCTTTTTTGTTCGTAAAGATTTGAGGTGACTATAACAAGTCGGAAATAATTAATTGACCTGAATTTGTAATGTCATCCATAAGACAAGTCCCTCTCGGACGCTCCCCCGTTTCCCAACATATCGAGGACTACACACACACGCATAATTGATCCCCCGTCTTCAAAACTAATCAAGACAATCAGGGACGTTGCAACATTCATACGACCAAAGGGTGGGAAGAAGAAGAAGCCGAAGAAGGAGGAGGAGGAGGAGGAAATCCAGGGAGAGAGACGGAGAGAGACAGAGAATTTTAGGCAAGGGATGAACTTGAAAGCGTAGAGTTTCTCATTTTGACATTTAGAGACTTACTGTACATTGTTGGATATTTCGTACATGAAATTCTGAGCGCGATATGAGAATTGGAGAATATGCTCGGTGACATGATTTTGGAGATGTGTTGGTTCTCCTCCTATATATATATATATATATTTTTTTTTTTTTAAGAGTGGTGGGCTTTGTGTATAGAATTCCAATGGGTCATTCATCTACGGGACAAGAACTTTGGTTCAGTTGGGTGCTACTCCCGTTCATCCACTCAAGTTGATAATTTGAATGTGTCACAAGTGATAATGTACGGCTTTACTTATAATTATTGTTTCTTTTTGCATTCATCCATATATTATATATATATATATATATATATATTCCTATCTATATAGATATAATACTATATATATATATGTATATCTTATCTTATATCTATATATATATAATAATTATGAACCGTGATCCATTTTTATATATCAATTCAAGCTACAAATGTCCTTTAATATCTAAATTCACTTTACCTCCCAAATGATATATTTTCATATATGTACCGAAGGGGAATTTTTAAGTTGACGAAATTGTTATCAACTTAAAAATTCCCCTTCGGTACATATATGAAAATATATCATTTGGGAGGTAAAGTGAATTTAGATATTAAAGGATATTTGTAGCTTGAATTGATATATATATATATATATATATATATATATATATATATATATATATATATATATATATATATATATATATATATATATATATATATATATATATATAATACACCCACACACACACACATATATATATGATATATATATATAATTGTTAGGAACAATCGTTTGCCGATTGTTCCCTTGGTGGATTGTTGCCTCCTTTGTTTTTGTTTTTTTAATTGCTGGCGAATTGACGTCTGTTGGATGGCGTCAAACTTCGTCAGTCAGGTTCTGGAGGGCAGAACGACCAGTCAGTCAGAGGCAGTCAGGTATGATTACCTGTGGACCAGCATGAGGCAGCGCCAGGTACTGGATACCTGGTTATTTGGTTGAAGTCGTCGTATGGAGTAGGACTTCGAGTTGGAGGTCGACAGCCTTTGGCCAGCATTGGCGTTTTTTCGTCGTCGAGAGGACGACGTGTCGAGTACGACCTCACTGGGCAGCAGCAATAGCGTGTTTTAGTCGTCAAGAGGACGACTTGTCGAAAGCGACTTCACTGGGCAGCAGCAGTGACGTGTTTTCGTCCAGTGGTCGAGGAGGACTTCCATACTGCATCTGAGGACGAGATGGTTGTTGTATCAACTCTGTCTTGATCGTCCAGCATTCGAGGAGGATGTTCATATTGTCTCCAAGGACGAGGTGGTTGTCGTATCGGCTCTATCTTGATCGTCCGGCATTGGACTGTTTTCCTCATTGTTTGAGGAAGTGTTCCCGTTTTCCTCTGTGTATAATTATGCTGCTTCAGTGTTAATTTTAATTGTCTTATGCTGCCTATTTCTATTGATTACTGGTTTTTATATATTATTATTCATTGATAAATTTTTGCGTTTTTGCCACCCAGAACCTTAACTCACTGTACATTATGTATTTAACTCTTGTAAATAAATTAATTTTAAGGTAACTTTTTTACTTTGTTATGCTCCTCCCTTCTTTGTTTGTCACCTGTCGTCAGTCATTACAGCCCAATTGTTTATTATTTTTAAGAACCTGTCGATCTCAAGAGTCGAGATCGTAATAATAATAATATATATATATATATATATAATATATATATATATATATATAGATATATGATAATATAATATATTATATATATATCTATATATATATATATATATATATATATATGCGTATATCTTGCTTTGTGATTGTGGCGTTTTTACTCTTTCTCTTATGTTCTTATGTTCTTCTTAATGTAGCACATGAGTGGTTTTTGCGCTTGGCTACCAATCCGGTGGTCTGAAATTCAATTCTCGGCTCTACCAACGCGAAATCAGAGGTATTTATTTCTGGTGATATTTATTCATTTCTCGATATAATGTGGTTCGGATCCCACAATGAGCTGTAGGTCCCGTTGCTAGGTGACCAATAGGTTCCTAGCCACGTAAAAATATCTAATCCTTCGGGCCAGCCCTAGGAGAGCTGTTAATCAGCTCAGTGGTCTGGTTTAACTACGATATACTTTTCTCCTAGGTCATACAGATAATGTCTATTTAGCTGCTCAAGTAATCGGAAATTAGGTTCTAGTATTGGTTTTGGCAATGCACTCCTTACGTGAACAGTTATCGTTTTTCGACTATCTGAGTTAAATGAGAGCAGTTAGAGATATTTTTCTCCAAGCCATTTATTCTCAATTTACAACGTGCAGTTCATTCCTAACTATAAAGTATCGAGATTGGAACATATGTCTTTTGTTATTAGATGGGGATAATGAACTGAAGTGAAAAAGTTGAACTTTATACCTAAAACTAAACATTTTAATCTGATTAAAAATCTGATCACAAAACTTATCACACATAGCAACCATTTTATCAACACGTTCCTAAAAGGTCGAAAATATTGAACCTTGTTGTAATATCTTTACAGGATATTAATGAACAGAAGTGATATTACCACGCCTCAGAATAACGCGCTTGTTTTAATGATATTATTGGCTATGCCACGTAATCTTTTCTTAAATGTCGAGTATGTAATACAGTAATATTGTAAACCATGTTTCATGTCACAGTTCTAAATACACCCGAGCACTAATACCTGTGTAAGTTTTGAATAAATCTCTTTCAAATTTAATATCAGATTCTTGAAAATACTGTGTCCAAGTACTGCAGTTTTAAGAACCGTTATTAGAGGGAAATTTGTCTATATAGGGAGCTGCACTTAACTCGTTAGTCTGATTAAACTAACGAATACAAATAATAAAATGGATTAAAGTTTAGCTCGTTAATCGCTGAGATTATTCAGCCTGTAAGAGGTCCGGAAAGTAGGAAGACCCCCCATTTATTGTTTAAATGTTGCGAGTGGACATCGGATGCTATCCCCTGGAACCACAAGTGAAAAAGATTATCAGTTGACTAAGATTATAGATACAGCGATAAAGATTCATAAGAGAATATGCGATCTGTACACATAACAATAATTGGCCTTTTCGTCTGACTTATCGATGAACATCTTACTTGAAATGAAGATCTCCTTGTGTTATCCATTATCATACCATTCTATATATTCTATAATAAGGGAATTTTTCAGATTATACTAACGTAAAAGTCCCGTGGAAATATAGTTATTTAATACCTAATTCATGTAAGTGTAAGTGAATTTTGAACATCTCTCAGCCATTCGAAAGGGTAATGTAGAAGCAGACAGCGAACTCATTAACTGCTAGAAATTTGCCTTGGTGAGCGAGAACGTCCTTTAGCCATGCTTATCCTTATCCCGGGATTAAATTCTCTAACCTTTGTCCCATACGGGGAAAGTAATTGACGTTACATCATTAATGTCTAATGGTCTTGATACCGAGAGCGCCCCCTTTGAACTGCGACTTACAGCTGGCGTACGGAATTATATGTGAATTATTGGCCTCATAACCTTCTCTTTTATGTCTTCCGTTTTAGTTCTCTGTGTTGTTGCAGCCATTCGGTCTGGTTCCATTTCATTCATCACATCATGAACCTCCCTCTCAGCGGTCGGTTGAACCCGAATCCTGGGGTGCACCGCCTGCAAATGGATGGGATTTATTAATTGTAATGTGTGTATAGTACATCTTGTAGAGATATGTGTGTATGTATGTAGCTACTCTCTCTCTCTCTCTCTCTCTCTCTCTCTCTCTCTCTCTCTCTCTCTCTCTATATATATATATATATATATATATATATATATATATATATATATATATATATATATATATAATATATATATATATTTGCATTAAGCTACAAATGTCCTTTAATATCCGATCCGCTCTACCTCGAATTAATATATTGTTCATATATGTTAACCGAAGGGGAATTTTGTTGTTGATAATAATTGCGTCCTCTCGTCGATTTGAACCAGCGGACATAGGAGAAATCATGACTTCAGTGGCGTTACCGGCAGAGTCGGTAACTTCACTGAAGTCCTGATTTCTCCTCTGTCCGCTAGTTCGAATCCCCGAGAGGACGAAATTATTATCAACTAAAAAATACCCCCTTCAGTTTACATATATGAAAATATATTAATTCCGAGGTGGAGCGAATCGGATATTAAAGGACATATGTAGCTGAATGCATGTATATGAATCACGGTGATGTGATAAAAATTCATATATATATATATATATATATATATATATATATATATATATATATATATATATATATATATATATATATATTAGATAGGTGTGTGTGTGTCAGGAATCCTAATAAAGTTTCTTGAAAGTAGAGATTTACAATTTTTTTCCCCTTAGCTATGATATTACTTTTAAAAATACATCAGTTTTCATTTGCCTCTGTAGTAGATTCTCTTGGTTATGGATTTTTACACAATCATTTTTATATTTTCCATTATTAAACCTTTACCCTATTGGGGAATGGCTCCCTTCACAAAGATAAGACAATGGTTATTTTCACATTCATGCTTTTCCAGCTGAGTCGTTGATGAGCCCGGGGCAGAATATTTCCAATGCATTAGCCGGGTCATACACCGACCCAGAAGGCTCACGAGCATCTCGTCAAACCCCCTTACAAGGTGCTCCATTCACTTCTGATGTTGATGCCTCTTCTCCAGTACCTCTTTCATGCCATCTGTCCAGTCTTCTGCAGTTCTTGCACTCTTTCGTTTTCCTTCCCTTTACTTTCAAGTAGCACACTTCTCACCAACCATGTATCCTCCATCATTTCCACTTGAATTGACCATGAAAAGATAGTGGTCCTAGATCTCACCTTTGCTGACCTTTTTATCACTTCTTCATTGCTTCATATTTCTTACCATTTCAATTCCTTTTATGCCATATATACCATGCAAACAAATATCTGAACAGTTTTCACATTATTTCCTTCATTCACAGTGAGCATCTACACTTCACTTATATCAAGAAGGGGTGGGTTAGCAGTCCCAGGAAAAATTACAACCTTATATTCCATAGTTTCTCCTGCTCCTATTGATTGTGACTCGTATCTTCTCTCATCCCACCGTTGTCTATTGTACTTACTTCCGGATGCTTGAATGAATCTACTTCGTTTGTCTTTCGTGTAAGAATTATGTAAACGGTATTATTCTAACCAGAAAGCTCCTCTAAACATTGTTTATTGGCGAAGTGTTACCGACATTCTTGTAGCAAGAGCAGTTGGTCGAAGGAATGTCGGTAACATCAGGTATTACATACATTGCCGACCGTTTGGCTCTGTTAAAGGGTTTACTGTGTTGTCCCAATAACTGCCAGAAGATTGTTGGCGACATGTGGAAAATATAACCCAAAATGAAATGTTAGAGAATAGAGTTAGTGTGTTTTATAAATTCTACATAGGTAGGCCTATGATAAAACCGCTTAGAGACATGGAATTGAATGATAGACTGGCAAAATATAAACAATAATTTAATTGCATTCATCATAAATCCGAGTGACAGTTATAATGCAACAAATGTATAAACAGTGATCAAAATATGTATGCAGTCGTTGTAAACAAATTAATTAGTGTCAACTACAAAATAAACAGATCAAAATTAATACAAAGTAGGTCATTGTACGTACGTCTAAAAATGATTGCATTCAAAATTTGTAGCAGTGATGAACCCTTTTAAAAAACATCAACACCTAATTAAGAGCTCAGAGGTTCATTTCCAGGTCAAGTTTATGGCAGTTTTTATTAATTTGTTGTAACATATCCACTGCAGTAAACGTTCTCATCAACAACAATTCTTGATACCATACTGGTATTTAGTTGATATGCTAAATCGTGTGTTGTTAATAACTATGATACCTTAAGAGGCAACTGCCAGTGATCGGGGACTAATGAATGAAGAAGTGATCCCTTCATTTGCATCATCCCAAGCGGTTTCTTGTTCAAGCATAGAAAGTAAATAAATTCCCTTCATACTTTTCGACTGATGGTTTGCAGGAAATTTTAAAGGCGGGACAAATAAGCCACTCTTTGAAATAGTTTTGGTTGGTGCTTTTCTGAACTAGCTAACATAGTAAGCGTTATGATAAAATAGTCTCTGTTTCAATTTTGAATCGACATCTGTTGTTCCTAAACTGTTAATGAACAATCCTCGTTTCTATGGGTATATTCATTCAAAGGTTTGTTATATGTTTTAGTGTAGTGATTTAATTTTTAAAAATTTCTCAATACTTACAGACTATTGAAACTGAATTTAAGTTTGAAAATCTTCGTCCAAAGAAGTGGGAAACGTTATGATAGTTTTTCTTCTTTGAGTATTATGTCGAACACACACTGAATGATCCTTAATTTTAAAGAGGCCACTTGTTATCAGGTCAGATGTTCATAACCCATCTTTACGCAGCAACCTGACCGAATGCAATTTTGCTTGATTTTCCCCACGTGCTGCGAATTCCTGGTCACATTCTCCTGAATGTTTATGATGGCATTTTCCTTACATTTACCGATAGGTGGCCCTCAATAGGTTAACCTCGGCACCTTTTTCATTTTATTCGTCATGGAAGCTGATAACTTTCTTTGCATTTCTTGAACCTCTCAACTTTTAAAAATGATTGTGTTTGAATTCATATTCATTGGTTTTATTTCCCAATTCTTGAACCTCTAACTTTTAAAAATTATTGTTTGAATTCATATTCATTGGTTTTATTTCCCAATGCTTCCCATTTATCTGCCGCTCCCTGAACGTGACCTCACCCCCTCACCTCTATTTTCTTCCCATTTCCTCCTCTTCTTACTCATCCTTCTCCATCTGCCTCTGCCTCTCTCTCTTAGCGCGGCCAGTTAATCATACAGCTTGTAATTAATTCCTAACCTGTCAACAAAACTGCGACAGCGGGACGTTTCTTACCATGCATTACCAATGAGGGATCCACGACGTCCCGGAATGTCACTCGAGCTCCCGGACATCATCTCTCTCTCTCTCCTCTCTCTCTCTCTCTCTCTCTCTCTCTCAACTTATGTCCTGAATTAAATATAGATTTTGTAAGAAGCTCTCTCTCTCTCTCTCTCTCCTCTCTCTCTCTCTCTCCTTCTCTTCAACTTTATGTCCCTGAATTAAATATAGATTTTTGTAAGAAGCTCTCTCTCTCTCTCTCACTCTCTCTCCTCTCTCTCTCTCTCTCTCTCTATATCTCTCTCTCTCTCAACTATATGTCCTGGAATTAAATATTAGATTTTGGTAAGACTCTCTCTCTGTCTCTCTCTCTCTCTCTCTCTCTCAACTATGTCCTGTAAATATGATTTTGTTAAGAAGCTCTCTCTCTCTCTCTCTCTCTCTCTCTCTCTCTCTCTCTCTCTTCTCAACTTATGTCCTGATTAAATATAGATTTGGTAAGAAGCGCTCTCGTCTCTCTCTCTCTCTCTCTCTCTCTCTCTCTTCTCTCTTCTCTCTCTCTCCACTTATGTCCTGAATTAAATATAGATTTGTAAGAAGCCTCTCTCTTCTCTCTCTCTTCTCTCTCTCCTCCTTCTCTCTCTCTCTAACTTATTGTCCTGTAATTAATATAGATTTTGTAAGAGAAGCCTCTCTCTCCTCTCTCTCCTCTCTCTCTCTCTCTCTCCTCTCTCCTCTCTCTTCAACTTATTGTCCTGAATTAAATATAGATTTTGTAAGAAGAAGCTCTCTCTCTCACACCCCCAAAAATCTCTTCTCATCTCTCTCTCTGCTCTCTCTCTCTCCCTCCCCACTTAATGTCCTGAAAATTAAAATATAGATTGTAAGAAAGCTCTACTCTCTCTCTCTCAATATATCAGGAGTGAGCGTAGATTGTGTTTAGAATAAGCTCGACAAATATCTAAACTGCATCCACAGAAATCCAAGATTGGAAGAATGCAAAATATACCGGAAGTGTACTGAGCAACTCTCTGGTAGACATGTAGAAGGATGGCGGTTCGCTCACACTGAGTGACGGCTGCGGGCATAGACCCGAACGAACTGTAAGGTAAGGTAAGGTAAGGTAAGGTCCTCTCTCAATCTCCTCTCTCTCTCTCTCTCAACTTATGTCCTGAATTAAATATAGATTTTTGTAAAGAAGCTCTCTCTCCTCGTCTCTTCTTCACCGTTCTCCCCTCCTCCTCCTCATTTCTCTCTCGCACTCTCTCTCTATCTCTCTCTCTCTCTCTCCTCTCTCTCAACTTATGTCCTGAATTAAATATAGATTTTGTAAGAAGCTCTCTCTCCCTCTCTCTCTCGTAAGTAGCCATCTTGCTTGGTGAGTCGTACCCGCGTGAAGTCAGATTAATCAACAGATATCACAAGTTTAACATACGACTAGAATTTGAGAAATATCTAGAAGTGTTCGTGAACTATCGGTGATAAGATTAGTGTGAAAATAGTAGGATAAAGCGTCTTCTAAGTTAGTTTATCAAGTGTAATACTATAAATCAGAACAAGATGGCAGTAAGTTCCAACTGCGGGAAGAGGTGGCGTAATTTGGCGTGTCTAGCAGATTCGCAATACGATGAGGTAGCAGGAAGGAAACTGGCATTTCTCATCTATGAAATCAGCAACAGTCCTAACCAAAAAGATACAAAAGCATTCATAGATATATTAGAAGGATATAATCCTTCAAACTGGAACAAATCTAATGAAACATCTTGAAAATAATTGAAGAAGTTCCAAATAAAATCCAAGTGGTCAAGAGACTCATAAAGAAAATATACATAAACCAACATATTCCGACAAAGAAAATGAATAAGGTGAATCTTGTGAATATCCTAATTGATGCATTAGGAAAAAGAATGCCAAAAGCATGCAAACTGTGTAAGGTTTGGTATAGCATAGTCAATCCACAAAACCTAATCAGAAAATGTGCTGCATGCAACATTCCGACCCATCCACAGTGTGCTGAGGTAATACAAGATTTGAGAAAAGATACAAGAATTTTTTGTTCAACATGTCTATCATGGATAGACAATGTTATTAAATCAAGATTGAATGTACAAATAGTTGAGGATGAAGAAGAAGAGGAGAGGAAGAAGAAGAAGAAAAAGAAGAAGAGGAAAACGGAAGAGAAGTAAACAAAAATGAAATGACAGAAAAAAATAAGGAAAACAAAGAACAAGATAAAAGTATGGATGCAGAGATACTCATTGATACTACATATGAGGCAATAAAGCAGCATACCTACGAAGAAATAAATTACGATATGACAACAGAAAAGCAAATCCCGAAGAGGCTCTACCCAGATCTACACAATGACGGGAAAGAGGAAAAAATAGACAAGAAGACACAAAATCTGCAACCTTTTGAAAAGAGGGAATTGCAGATTTGGAGAAAGATGTTACTACAAACATCCTAAGATATGTCCAAAACTATGAAATATATGGTAAATGTGCATACTTAGATGGATATGGGGATGATTGCAGAGATCTGCATCCAAAAATATGTAAAAACCTAAAAGAAGGAAAAGGATGTAAGTTCGACAAAAAATGCAAATATATGCACCCTGTAGCCATGAATCATAATCAAATAAATAACCAACCAAGTAATAAAATCCAAAATAAGAAAGAAACAAATAAAGAGAGAAATCAAGAATATCAGGTAAAAGAGAAAAGCAAACCACCAATGAGATATGCAGAGGTGTCAGCAAAAAATTTCAAAGCATCAGCTCCGAAATTCTACTCAAGAGATAATAACTGTATTTATTATGCAAGAGGATATTGCAGAAACGGAGGAAAATTGCAGATTCAGACACAAAATGAATAATTATGATGAAGGAAGATCAAATATTATGGAAAAGTTGGATTTTTTAATGTCAGAATTTCTGGAAATGAAAAAAAGAACAACATACCAGAACAGGAAAGAGACATGGGAAAATCCTTATTACTACCAGTATTAAATGAAGGAGAAAACACGCAAACCATCATAGTGATGAATGCGCAGGGTTTAGTTACGAGTAACTCAAAAAGAAAAATAGAGTACTTAGAAGAACTAACCCAAAATGAAAAGAAAATAGATATAATGAATATAAGTGAAACCTGGTATTCCCAAGAGACTGGGAATGATGATCAAATAAAAAGGGTTCCAAACTTATAGATCAGATAGAAAAAATAGGAATCAAGGGGGAACCGCAATATATGGGAAAGACAAAAAACAAGGAAAAATATATGAGAAATATAGTAACTCAGAATGTGAACTAATAGCGGTAGAATTTGAATCTGAAAAATTGATGAACATAGTAATATATAGACCTCCTAATACTAAAGAGTTTGACTTAATAATTGAAAAATTGGATGATATATGTAGAAATCACAAGGACTGGACTATTCTCCTATCTGGTGACTTCAACTTTCCTTTCGTAGAATGGAAAGAACGAATAGGAGATTGTGGTTGTACTTATACATATAAAAAAGAGAGTAATAGTAGTGCAGAAGATAAGAGGCAATTTGAAAAGCTATTAGATATGCTACTAGAATACAACATTCAACAAATAAATCACCTGCCAACAAGAAAGGAAAATACTTTAGACCTAGTATTTGTGAACGAGATGAATTATGTTAAAGAAATAATAGTTTATAATGCGAGTATTTTTTCAGACCATAATGTCATAGAATTAACAGTTCATTCCAAAGCAAGTGAAAATAGAGATAAGCAAGAAATGAAAAAGTGGGAAGGATATGGAAAATACAACTTCTACAGTAAAAATATAAAATGGTCAGAAATTAATGAAGAATTAAACAAAGATTGGGATAACATTTTCGTAAGTGATGACATAAGGGTAAATACGGAGATATTATATAAAATATTGGAGAAAATCGTGGAAAAATATATACCGAAGAAGAAAAGTAAACATCATTCATGCATACCAAGAGACAGAAGGATCTTGTTCCAGAAAATCAGAAAGTGGAAAAAAGGTCTTGCAAAAGAAAAAAATGCATGGAAAGTTATAGAACTAAAAAGTAAGATAGAAAATGCAGAACAAAAAGATTATACAATCAAAAGAAAATGAAAAACGGGACTTGGAAGAAAAAACCCTATTAAATATCAAGCAAACCCCAAGCTATTATACTCATATGCGAAGAAGATGAATAAAAGAAGAATAGAAATAGGCCCTCTGAGAATTGAAGGAGATTAACGAATGAAAAAAAGGAAATTTGCAACATACTGGCAGAACGATATAAGAGAGAATTCACCCCTAGAATAGATAATGAAGATAATGATATAGAAGTAAGGGATGAAAATAGTGAATATTTAGCTGACATAGATATTAATGAAGCTGATATTGTGCAGGCTATTAATGAAATTAAAAATGGAGCTGCTGCAGGGCCTGATGGAATTCCTGCTATTTTGTTAAAGAAAGTAGTTCATTCTATCGCAAAGCCACTTGCAATATTATTAAGACAAAGTGTAGATACAGGCAAGATTTATGAGGAGCACAAATTAGCATATATTACCCCTACTTTCAAAAGTGGATCAAGACTAGAGGCAAGTATTATAGGCCTGTGAGTCTAACATCACATATTATGAAAGTGTATGAAAGGGTAATGAAGAAAAATATTATGAAACATTTAATAAAAAAATAATTTGTTTAATAAAGGACAACATGGTTTCGTACCCGGAAAAAGTACACAAACCCAACTGTTAGTCCACCGTGAGAACATATTCAAAAATATGAAAAGCGGAAATGAAACAGATGTGGTTTATTTAGACTTTGCAAAAGCTTTTGATAAAGTAGACCATAATATATTATCGAAGAAAATTAGAAAACACAATATCGTGGATAAAGTAGGAAGATGGTTAAAAGAATTTTTACACAACAGAAAACAGATAGTTATTGCAAACGACGAGAAATCGGATGAAGTCAAGGTAATATCCGGTGTGCCGCAAGGTACGGTGTTAGCTGCAATACTGTTTGTTATTATGATTGAAGACATAGACAATAATGTGAAGGAGATCGGTAGTGAGTAGTTTCGCAGATGACACAAGAATAAGTAGAGAAATTACTTGTGATGAGATAGGAACGCTATACAAAGAGACCTTAACAAAGTATATGATTGGGCAGAGGTAAATAGGATGGTATTTAACTCTGATAAATTTGAATCAATAAATTATGGAGACAGAGAAAGAAAGCTATATGCATATAAGGGACCTAATAATGAGACCATCACAAATAAGGAAGCAGTTAAAGACCTTGGTGTGATGATGAATAGGAACATGTTATGCAATGATCAAATAGCAACTCTGTTGGCAAAATGTAAAGCAAAAATGGGAATGTTGTTACGGCACTTCAAACAGAAAAGCTGAACACATGATTATGCTTTATAAAACATATGTTCGTAGTCCACTTGAATATTGCAATATGATATGGTACCCACACTATCAAAAGGATATTGCACAAATAGAGAGTGTACAAAGGTCCTTTACAGCTAGAATAGAAGAAGTTAAGGACCTAGACTACTGGGAAAGACTACAATTCTTAAAATTATATAGTCTAGAAAGGAGAAGAGAACGCTACATGATAATTCAGGCATGGAAACAGATAGAAGGAATAGCAGAAAATATCATGGAACTAAAAATATCAGAAAGAGCAAGCAGAGGTAGATTAATAGTGCCCAAAACTATACAGGAAAAATAAGGAAAGCACACAGGACATTAATCCACTACGCACCAGCACGATAATGCAGCGTCTATTCAATGCGTTGCCAGCTCATCTGAGGAATATATCAGGAGTGAGCGTAGATGTGTTTAAGAATAAGCTCGACAAATATATCTAAACTGCATCCCAGACCATCCAAGATTGGAAGATGCAAAATATACCGGAAGATGTACTAGCAACTCTCTGGTAGACATTAGAGGTGCCACACTGAGGGAGGCCTGGGGCAACCCGAACAAGATGTAAGGTCTGTAAGGTAAGGTCTGTAAGGTCTCTCTCTCTCTCTCTCTATCAACTTATGTCCTGATTAAAATATAGATTTTTGTAAAGAAAGCTCTCTCTCTCTCTCTCTCCCCTCTCTCTCTCTTCTCTCAGTTCTCTCTCTCTCTCTCTCTCAACTTATGTCCTGAATTAAATATAGATTTTGTAAGAGCTCTCTCTCTCTCTCTCTCTCTCTCGCTCTCTCTCTCTCTCTCAACTTATGTCCTGATTAAATTATGTAGATTTTGTAAAAGCTCTCTCTCTCTCTCTCTCTCTCTCTCTCTCTCTCTCCACTTATGTCTGAATAAAATATAGATTTTTGTAAGAGCTCTCTCTCTCTCTCTCTCTCTCCTCTCTCTCTCTTCTCTCTCTCTCTCTCTCACTTATTTGTCCTGAATTAAATAGATTTTGTAAGAAGCTCTCTCTCTCTCCTCTCTCTCTCTTCTCTCTCTCTCTCTCTCTCTCTCTCTCTCTCAACTTATGTCCTGAATTAAATATAGATTTTGTAAGAAGCTCTCTCTCTCTCTCTCTCTCTCTCTCTCTCTCTCTCTCTCTCTCTCTCTCTCCTCTCTCTCTCTCAACTTATGTCCTGATAATATAGATTTTGTAAGAAGCGCTCTCTCTCTCTCTCTCTCTCCTCTCCTTCTCTCTCTCTCTCTCTCTCTCTCAAACTTATGTCCTGAATTAAATATAGATTTTGTAAGAAGCTCTCTCTCTCTCTCTCTCTCTCTCTCTCTCTCTCTCTCTCTCTCTCAACTTATGTCCTGAATTAAATATAGATTTTGTAAGAAGCTCTCTCTCTCTCTCTCTCTCTCTCTCTCTCTCTCTCTCTCTCAACTTATGTCCTGAATTAATATAGATTTTTTGTAAAAGCTCTCTCTCTCTCTCTCTCGTCTGTCTCTCTCTCTCTGTCGTCTCTCTCTTTCTCCTCTCTCTCTCTCTCGACAAATATCTAAACTGCATCCCACCATCCAAGATTGGAAGATGCAAAATATACCGGAAGATGTACTAGCAACTCTCTGGTAGACATTAGAGGTGCCTCACACTGAGGGACCTGGGGCAACCCGAACAAGATGTAAGGTCTGTAAGGTAAGGTAAGGTCAACTTATGTCCTGAATTAAATATAGATTTTGTAAGAAGCTCTCTCTCTCTCTCTCTCTCTCTCTCTCTCTCTCTCAACTTATGTCCTGAATTAAATATAGATTTTGTAAGAAGCTCTCTCTCTCTCTCTCTCTCTCTCTCTCTCTCAACTTATGTCCTGAATTAAATATAGATTTTGTAAGAAGCTCTCTCTCTCTCTCTCTCTCTCTCTCTCTCTCTCTCCAACTTATGTCCTGAATTAAATATAGATTTTGTAAGAAGCTCTCTCTCTCTCTCTCTCTCTCTCTCTCTCTCTCTCTCTCTCTCTCTCTCTCTCTCAGTAGCCATCTTGCTTGGTGAGACGTACCCGCGTGAAGTCAGATTAATCAACAGATATCACAAGTTTAACATACGACTAGAATTTGAGAAATATCTAGAAGTGTTCGTGAACTATCGGTGATAAGATGTGTGTGAAAATAGTAGGATAAAGCGTCTTCTAAGTTAGTTTAACAAGTGTAATACTGAAATCAGAACAAGATGGCAGAAAGTTCCAACTGCGGGAAGAGGTGGCGTAATTTAGCTTGCTTGGCGATTCGCAATACGATGAGGTAGCAGGAAGGGAACTGGCATTTCTCATCTATGAAATCAGCAACAGTCCTAACCAAAAGATACAAAGCATTCATAGATATATTAGAAGGATATAATCCTTCAAACTGGAACAAATCTAATGAAAACATCTTGAAAATAATTGAAGAAGTTCCAAATAAAATCCAAGTGGTCAAGAGACTCATAAAGAAAATATACATAAACCAACATATTCCGACAAAGAAAATGAATAAGGTGAATCTTGTGAATATCCTAATTGATGGCATTGAGGAAAAAGGAATGCCAAAAGCATGCAAACTGTGTAAGGTTTGGTATAGCATAGTCAATCCACAAAACCTAATCAGAAAATGTGCTGCATGCCACATTCCGACCCATCCACAATTTGTGCTGAGGTAATGCAAGATTTGAGAAAAGATACAAGAATTTTTGTTCAACATGTCTATCCATGGATAGACAATGTTATTAAATCAAGATTGAATGTACAAATAGTTGAGGATGAAGAAGAAGAGGAAGAAGCAAGAAGAAAAAAGAAGAAGAGGAAAACGGAGAGAAGTAACACAAAAATGAAAATGACAGAAAAAAATAAGGAAACAAAGAACAAGATAAAAAGTATGGATGCAGAGATACTCATTGATACTACATATGAGGCAATAAAGCAGCATACCTACGAAGAAATAAATTACGATATGACAACAGAAAAGCAATCCCGAAGAGGCTCTACCCAGATCTACACAATGACGGGAAAGAGGAAAAAATAGACAAGAAAGACAAAATCTGCAACCTTTTGAAAAGAGGGAATTGCAGATTTGGAGAAAGAAATATGTTACTACCAAACATCCTAAGGTGTCAATGTCAAAACTATGAAATATATGGTAAATGTGCATACTTAGATGGCTATGGGGATGATTGCAGAGATCTGCATCCAAAAATATGTAAAAACCTAAAAGAAGGAAAAGGATGTAAGTTCGACAAAAAATGCAAATATATGCACCCAGTAGCCATGAATCATAATCAAATAAATAACCAACCAAGTAATAAAATCCAAAATAAGAAAGAAACAAATAAAGAGAGAAATCAAGAATATCAGGTAAAAGAGAAAAGCAAACCACCAATGAGATATGCAGAGGTGTCAGCAAAAAAATTCAAAGCATCAGCTCCGAAATTCTACTCAAGAGATAATAACTGTATTTATTATGCAAGAGGATATTGCAGAAACGGAGAAAATTGCAGATTCAGACACAAAATGAATAATTATGATGAAGGAAGATCAAATATTATGGAAAAGTTGGATTTTTTAATGTCAGAAATTCTGGAAATGAAAAAAAGAACAACATACCAGAACAGGAAAGAGGACATGGGAAAATCCTTATTACTACCAATATTAAAGTGAATGAGAAAACACGCAAACCATCATAGTGATGAATGCGCAGGGTTTAGTTACGAGTAACTCAAAAAGAAAAATAGAGTACTTAGAAGAACTAACCCAAAATGAAAAGAAAATAGATATAATGAATAAATAATGTGAAACCTGGTATTCCCAAAGAGACTGGGAATGATGATCAAATAAAAGGGTTCCAAACTTATAGATCAGATAGAAAAAATAGGAATCAAGGGGAACCGCAATATATGGGAAAGACAAAAAACAAGGAAAAAAGGAAAAATATATGAGAAATATAGTAACTCAGAATGTGAACTAATAGCGGTAAAATTTGAATCTGAAAAATTGATGAACATAGTAATATATAGACCTCCTAATACTAAAGAGTTTGACTTAATAATTGAAAAATTGGATGATATATGTAGAAATCAACACAAGGACTGGACTATTCTCCTATCTGGTGACTTCAACTTTCCTTTCGTAGAATGGAAAGAACGAATAGGAGACTGTGGTTGTACTTATACATATAAAAAAGAGAGTAATAGTAGTGCAGAAGATAAGAGGCAATTTGAAAAGCTATTAGATATGCTACTAGAATACAACATTCAACAAATAAATCACCTGCCAACAAGAAAGGAAAATACTTTAGACCTAGTATTTGTGAACGAGATGAATTATGTTAAAGAAATAATAGTTTATAATGCGAGTATTTCAGATCATAATGTCATAGAATTAACAGTTCATTCCAAAGCAAGTGAAAATAGAGATAAGCAAGAAAGGAAAAAGTGGGAAGGATATGGAAAATACAACTTCTACAGTAAAAATATAAAATGGTCAGAAATTAATGAAGAATTAAACAAAGATTGGGATAACATTTTCGTAAGTGATGACATAAGGGTAAATACGGAGATATTATATAAAATATTGGAGAAAATAGTGGATAAATATATACCGAAGAAGAAAAGTAAACATCATTCATGCATACCAAGAGCCAGAAGGATCTTGTTCCAGAAAATCAGAAAGTGGAAAAAAAGGTCTTGCAAAAGAAAAAAAATGCATGGAAAGTTATAGAACTAAAAAGTAAGATAGAAAATGCAGAACAAAAGATTATACAATCAAAAGAAAATGAAAAACCCTATTAAATATCAAGCAAAACCCCAAACTATTATACTCATATGCGAAGAAGATGAATAAAAGAAGAATAGAAATAGGCCCTCTGAGAAGTGAAGGGAGATTAACGAATGAAAAAAAGGAAATTTGCAACATACTGGCAGAACGATATAAGAGAGAATTCACCCCTAGAATAGATAATGAAGATAATGATATAGAAGTAAGGGACGAAAATAGTGAATATTTAGCTGACATAGAAATTAATGAAGCTGATATTGTGCAGGCAATTAATGAAATTAAAAATGGAGCTGCTGCAGGGCCGGATGGAGTCCCTGCTATTTTGTTAAAGAAAGTAGTTCATTCTATCGCAAAGCCACTTGCAATATTATTAAGACAAAGTGTAGATACAGGCAAGATTTATGATGAGCACAAATTAGCATATATCACCCCTACTTTCAAAAGTGGATCAAGACTAGAGGCAAGTAATTATAGGCCTGTAGTCTAACATCCATATTATGAAAGTGTATGAAAGGGTAATGAAGAAAAATATTATGAAACATTTATAAAAAAAATAATTTGTTTAATATAGGACAACACGGTTTCGTACCCGGAAAAAGTACAAACCCAACTGTTAGTCCACCGTGAGAACATATTCAAAATATGAAAAGCGGAAATAAAACAGATGTGGTTTATCTAGACTTTGCAAAAGCTTTTGACAAAGTAGACCATAATATATTAGCAAAGAAAATTAGAAAACACAATATCGTAGATAAAGTAGGAAGATGGTTAAAAGAATTTTTACACAACAGAAAACAGATAGTTATTGCAAACGATGAGAAAATAGATGAAACCAAGGTAATATCCGGTGTGCCACAAGGTACGGTGCTAGCTGCAATATTGTTTGTTATTATGATTGAAGACATAGACAGTAATGTTAAGGATTCGGTAGTGAGTAGTTTCGCTGATGACACAAGAATAAGTAGAGAAATTACTTGTGATGAAGATAGGAACGCTCTACAAAGAGACCTTAACAAAGTATATGATTGGGCAGAGGTAAATAGGATGGTATTTAACTCTGATAAATTTGAATCAATAAATTATGGAGACAGAGAAGGAAAGCTATATGCATATAGGGGACCTAATAATGAGACAATCACAAATAAGGAAGCAGTTAAAGACCTTGGTGTGATGATGAATAGGAACATGTTATGCATGATCAAATAGCCATTCTGTTGGCAAAATGTAAAGCAAAAAATGGGGAATTGTGTTGTTACGGCACTTCAAAACGAAGAAAAAAGCTGAACACAGATTATGCTTATAAAACATATGTTCGTAGTCCACTTGAATATTGCAATATGATATGGTACCCACACTATCAAAAGGATATTGCACAAATAGAGAGGTGTACAAAGGTCCTTTACAGCTAGAATAGAAGAAGTTAAGGACCTAGACTACTGGGAAAGACTACAATCCTTAAAATTATATAGTCTAGAAAGGAGAAGAGAACGCTACATGATAATTCAGGCATGGAAACAGATAGAAGAATAACAGAAAATATCATGGAACTAAAAATATCAGAAAGAGCAAGCAGAGGTAGATTAATAGTGCCCAAAACTATACCAGGAAAAATAAGGAAAGCACACAGAACATTAATCCACTACGCACCAGCATCGATAATGCAGCGTCTATTCAATGCGTTGCCAGCCATCATTGACGGAATATATCAGGAGTGCGTAGATGTGTTTAAGAATAAGCTCGACAAATATCTAAACTGCATCCCAGACCATCCAAGATTGGAAGATGCAAATATACCGGAAGATGTACTAGCAACTCTCTGGTAGACATTAGAGGCGCCTCACACTGAGGGACCTGGGGCAACCCGAAACGAACTGTAAGGTCTGTAAGGTAAGGTTCTGTAAGGTCTCTCTCTCTCTCTCTCTCTCAACTATGTCCTGAATTAAATATTAGATTTTGTAAGAAGCCGCTCTCTCTCTCTCTCTCTCTCTCTCTCTCTCACTCAACTTATGTCCTGAATTAACATAGATTTTGTAAGAAGCTCTCTCTCTCTTCTCTCGCTCTCTATCTCTCTCTCTCTCTCTCTCTCTCTCTCTCTCTCTCTCTCTCTGGAGTTGAAACGAAATAGATATATAGGTTTACTAGGGGCATTACTTCATTCTTTCACTTTTTAATTAGAAATAGAGTTTATAAGGTAATAATCCCCAAGGTCTCTTTCTTTTTAAATCTGTGAGCTGAGAAAATTTGGGTTTCACGATGAATATTATCCATTTGTACTCTTATGTCTCTGTCTCTCTAAGATTATGAAATTAGATGGAAATATTCGAAAGTGTCGTGGCGTTTTTGAGATTTGTCTGTCACTTGCCACTGTGTTCAAATGAGTTCATAGTCTCCTGCATAATTTTCGATGTACGATGGTCTCCTTGTAGGCTTCTTTTGTCATCCGGTTCTCATGATGTTTAGAATGAATGTTTTAGATATCGGATCTCGACTCGTTTGTTTATCCGAATGTCTTCGGTCTTTTTCACTTTTATAACTTTACATTTTTACGCTTCTTGGATTCAGTGTATTTTATATTAAGCAATATATTTTTCTCGGATTTTTTTATCTTATGTGCCAGATGTTGGTATAGTCATGGCCAGAAATATTTATTTCTTGTTTGCTTAATTTTTTAATTTTTTTTTTATCATCTGTTCCTGTGCCTACCTTTTCCTACACCATTATTTTCAATAGCTGTTGGTGCTCTTATTTAAAAACGATGTTAACGCTGGTGACTCGAAAACAAAAGTGCATCGCACAGATTATGAAAAGTTTTTTTTTGTATTGAATTAATGTTCACTGAAAACAGAGTAGATACAATAAAGAAATATGACTCATCGTCATCCTTCTAATTTCTCATCCGTCACTCAACCATATCAGTTCACTTAAATTTTATTGATATTGATCTAGTTGAATCTTTACATGAATCTGCGCGTCTACCGTCTGTCTGTTCTCGTGTCTAGGAGTCCGTTAGACTGTCTATGTATTTATCTTCTATTACTTTGTCAAGAATCGTATACAACTATATTTGAACTTGTCAGTATCCAAACGATTTGTTTTTATCCTAGTCCAGAGGCAAATGCGATGTTTCTTAAAATAAAATTCTCTTTATCTCCCTCTCCACATCTCTTTGGAAACCAGTTCACTTTTGGTTAGAGAAATGAAGCTTCGTAAATGACATACTGTATTTAGCAGTTCTTGATTTATCTTTTCGGCATATATATATATATATATATATATATATATATATATATATAAATATATATATATATATATATATATAGATATATATATAAATACATATATATATATACACACATATATAATATATATATATATATACACATATATAATATATATATATATATTTATTTATTTATTATATATATTATATATTATATATATGTATATATAACCAATAAGCAGTTTTCTATGTCAGGGATGATTGCAGGAACAGATAAATCAATTGCACTGCCAGTTTCACCTTTTCACTGTTGAATCAGAGCGGAACCAATCAGGCAAACAATACATACTATATATATATATATATATATATATATATATATATATATATATATATATATATATATATAATGTGTGTGTGTGCGCGCGCGCGCCTTTGCTCCATATATCTGTGTCATGCGCATTAGCGTGTTCATGCACCCATCTGTGATTGTATGAATTATTGCGATTACATTATTCTATTTAGTAATTATATATCTGGCACCACTTATCACTTTGTCTAACATATTACTGATCCCATTCTTAACATTGTTCTTTACCGCCAAGTGTCTCGGAGCATCGACGAATTTCTCCCCTTTGTCCATCATTGACTTATGACCGATATAATTGATCGGCAGCGGCGTATCGAATTCCGCCCATGTGTCTGTCAGTCGGTTCCCTCACGAAGCCGCAGCCGCTGGGAAACTGCCGCTGTAATCTTGAAACTGACAAGAAAGAAAGAAACGCCGCCAATCATGAGTGGCAGCATTAATGACTCCCACTATCAATGAATTCAGGCTGTCGTCACTGACTGAATATCTGTGGTCAGACGGGAGTCAAATATTTATGTCTGGTTTTGGGATGGTCCTTTTTCCTTTAGCAGGATAAGTCATTCACCTAAGAATGAGAGAATTGAGAATGTTAAAAAATTCTTTCTTCCAACTTTAGTGAGTTTCTTTCGTGGTGATTTTTCGTTTCAATTGATTTTTTTTCTGGCAAATAGAATAAATGACTAAGGGTGCACGGCAAAAGGGAGATATCCAGATGATTTATTTTATGAATGTTCTACTTTGTTAAGGGGACATTTATATTTAGAGAAAGTTGGGTTGCTGCGGAACCTCATCTAGAGAGACATTTTGCTTTTTTACGCTCCAAACCCACCTACGTTGGAATAATATCACGTCAGATCCTAAAAACATTTTACTTTTTTACGCTCCAAACCCACCTACATTGGAATAATATCACGTCAGATCCTAAAAAAACATTTTACTTTTAGTGAAGCAAATTTTGTCTAGACGACTTTGTGGCCGATCTCTACAACCACGGCGGAGTAATCTACGTTCCTCGGGAACCGAATGTCAGCAGTTTTTACATAACTGATTAACTTGGGGTTGCGACGCCCGAGCCAATGATCCTGGGAAGGCGTGTCGCCCGATCTGTGATTGAGTCTGCCTCCGGACAGATTCTTAATCTGTTATCCAACATTCATTAGCAAGAGTCGCAACTCTGGATACGATCAGGGAGTCACAGTAGATACATACATGTACTTTTCCCATACAGAGTATGCGAGTTCGCTTGAATTCATAGTCTATAGTTCGCATGCACCAATGGTAAATAATAATGACCTCATTTTACCCATAACTTCTCTGTGCGAAATATTTTAGGGCATGCCTTCATCTGTAGGTCTTGAAATCCAGAAACAAATGGAACTCTTGTTGGTTAGAAGACTAAGTTCAACGCTTTTACACAACACTTTCTTTCCAGAAGTGGTTTTATTTCAACATTTCATTACTGCCATTAAAAATAAAAGGAACTGTCTTTGTTGTTGGTACAAAGGCTTGAGTCTGAAATTTATCTTTTAAACTCACTGTGAGAATATGGCATATTTTCTTTCGATTACACACACACACAAACGCACACGCTCGCGCGCACACATTCTCGGGGTGGGGAGTGGGGTGTTAGAAGTAATAACTTCTTAGGGGGATTTATAAGTTTTTAGGAAAATCTAATTACCGTATGTTCGAACCTTATGTTAGCTTGGCCTCTGTGCAAAATTTCATACTGATCGGTTTATTGGTGTGGACGTTTACTTGGAATAGACAAACAGACATGTTTTCCCATCTTCATGTATATATATATATATATACATATACATATACATATACATATACATATACATACACACACACACACACACACATATATACATATACATACACCACGCACAGTTTCGTTTACGTAACAATAATATGAAGGGTTTTGAAGAATGTTATACTAGAATATGAACTCATGTAACTGCTAGTTTTAATTGACTAAAACAAAATATGGAGTGTAGAGGTAGGGTCTGGTGGCACAAAAATGAAGCAAAAATTAATAATTTATATATACTATATATGTATGTATGAATGTATAATATAATATATATATATATATATATATATATATATATATATATATACACAAAACTGTATTGAAAAGTAAATATCGTTTTGAATATATATATATATATATATATATATATATATATATATATATATATACTATATATATATATATATATGTACATGTATATGTGTATATATATATGTATGTATAACTGAATCACGAAAGTTTGGAACGTGATAAATCCATAAATTGAGGTATAATCCACGAAGGAAAACATGAACAATGGAGTTTCTGCAAAATCTTACGACGTTCAACGTCCTTTACTCAGCAGATATCTTTCCATCCGTCAACAAATATTAGTGATTGTGTTGTGCCTCTGGGTTTGCCTTGTGTCAGGCACTACATATCTGCTCACAAGAGCTATTGTCTGCATAAATTAGTAAGGTTGTAGACTCTGCTTCTTACTCTTGCCTTCGCTATGTTGGTGAGCACAGAGATGACCAGCCTAGCCAACCTGAACGATGCCAGCCTCTCCAGCAACACCATCGCCTCTACCTCCATACGTCTGCCCCCTATTCACGCTCCACAACCCAGAAGCTTCGTTCTTCAGGGCGGAGACAATCTTCTGAGCAAAAAATACCTCTTCAGCATGCAAAGCTGATGCCTTCCTCGAATTCCTGCCACATGATGTTTTCGAGCAAGTTGCAGGATGGCTTGCAGAACTTGAAACCCCTGTCACCTACAAATTGCTGAAGGACCAACTGAAGTCATCCATTAGCATGCCACCGACCCTAAGAGCCAAAACATTCCTCAACAGCGAGGGGACTACCATAGGAGATGAGTGGCAATTGTGTGTCTACAAGCAGTTATGGGAGCTCATAATGCTACCTGCCACATACGGCCAACTTGAGTCAACCTTGGTCCTTGTGAGAGAGGTCCTCCTCACATTGCCCCGCCAAACAGTGGCAGCCATGCCCAATGCCTCCACCATGCCCATCAAAGATGGATGATCTCAGCAGTCAACTGACATGGAATCCAACAGTGACCCAGAGGACAAACTGCCCCTATCCACCCCCATCCACAAATGAAACTTCCCCAAACAATTCATCAAAGGGAAGACTAGACAGAAGAAGGATGAGGCACCAGAGAGAAAGTGCTACTTCCACTGGAGATTTGGAAAGAAGGCCTGAAAATGTGACAAAGGCTGCCTGTTTTCAAAAACATGGAAGAAGGTCGCAACCACAACCCAATAGAAACAGTGCCTGCTCACTGCTGTCTTTCTTTCAGGTACAAAGGCAAGGGCTCCTTGCGTTTCTTCATCAGGGACGAAAGGTCAAACACAGAATTCCTTTTCAACACTATGACATGCAAATGATTTGTGCCAGCCAGCCCGCACAAATGACTCAATCCTGCTCCACCCACCAACCTCCATGTATCCACCAGCGAAGCACCACTCAAGATGTACGGAAGTGGGATATGAACATGCCAGAAGGACATAGCTTCAAAGCAACTGATCCTGAAAACCACTCTGGTGTCACTCATTAACAGCTGCACAGACAAGCCATCATCACATCGTCACCGCAACAGCAGAGACTGCAAACAGGCTCCCATCGCAGCACCTACCCCACCGCTAGAAATACAGCAACTTCTTCAAGACTACCAAGAGGTTTTCAAAGATGACCTGCAGCATGACTTAACCAATCCACCAAAACATAACATCCAGCACACATAGAAACCAAAGGCCCCAGACTCACTCATGTTTCAGACGTTTAGCTCCAGAGGAGCTCACCTATGACAAACAAGTGTTCAAGGAAATGGAGATTGCAGGACTATGCCAAAAAGTGGCCAGCCCATGGGCATCCCCCCTCCACTTGAGACAAATGTGAATGGGCAAAGAAAGTGATGGAATTCCTGGTACATCAAGTAAGACTAGATGGCATTAAGCCCTTACCAAAGAAAGTAAAGCAGACATTGACTTCCTAAAACCAACAACAATTAAAGCAGTACAAGAATTTCCAGTCTAATTAATTATTATCACAGATTTATCCCTAATATTGCTAAAATCATGAGTCTAATCTATGAATTCCTACAAGGAAAACAGGAAAAATTAAGTTGGTTAGAAGATCAAGATAATGCATTTCTTTCAGCAAAACAAGTAATAACCTCTTTAACCACATTAATGTTTCCTCTACCCCATATGTCCCTCACTTTGATGATGGATGAGAGTAACAAAGAGATGTGCGCTGTACTCGAGCAGGACACAGATGATGGTCATTGTCCACTGCCATTCTACAGCAAGAAGTTAACGACAGCAAAACAGAACTACTCTATCTGACAGGGAGCTCCTAGCATCTGTCACTTCCGCCACATGCTCGAGGGACAACAGTTTATCATACAAACAGAACATCAACTCTTGGTGCATGCCTTCATAAAGACAATAGATGTCACCTATGAGCAATAGCTGAACACTCCTGCACTATCAAGTACTTGAAGGGTTCAGCAAACACCATAACGGACGCACCATGATGAAACTGCGTCAACACTATCCAGCTCAGAATAGCATATCCTGAAATACCAGAGGCGCAAAGAGAATATTTGGACCTACAACCACTGGAACGACCTGTCAATCAACAATGGAGAGATGATCCTCGCCTGTGAAACGAGTACCAGATGCCCTCATGCCTACCTGCCAGAAGAAAAGCCTTCACTCTTGCCCACAACCTGTCCCACCAATCAGGCTGGTCAGCTGCCCAAGTTTTAGCAGAGCAGTACTTCTAGTGGGGAATGTAAAAGGACATAAACTAGATGAGAGAATGCATCCCATGATGTCAGACATAAAAAATCACAAGACATGTACAAAGTGGAATAGGAGAGTTTAACACAACACACCGCTGACTCGTCCACAGCCACATCGACATATTAGGACCCCTACCCTTCTCCAAGGGGTACAGATACCTGTTCACCATCATTGACAGAAATACCAGGTGGCCTGAAACAATACCGATATGGCAACAGGCGGTGATGAGTTGCATGAAAGCTCTCTTCGGATGGGTCAGCAGACATGGAGTCTCTCAGATCATCACGAGCAACAAGGGAGCAAATTTCCCGCCTGCCTTATGGAATGCCCTTGCAGACAGTTTTGGATCAAAGATTGCACACACAATGGCTTACAACCGGGAAGCGAATGGCATCGCTCACTGCCATATGTCAAAGTGGGAGCTGAAGAAAGATGTTACCCTAGGTCTTACTGGGCCTGAGAATGACACCATACTCAGTATTCAACACTTCTCCAGTAGAAGCCCTATAGGGCCAAGCACTAACATTCCCAGCAGATTTCGTTCAAAATCAAACAAGCCCAACATCCCAGTCTAGCACCCATAAAGCATTAGAACAGTTAATGCCAGCCTAGACGACTTACCACATGACCAGAAAAGTGTATGTCCTCAGTGAACTGCAGAACACTAAATATGCCTTCTTACAAGTAGATGCACACAGAGCCCCCTTCTCCCTAGCCTATGCGAGACCATACCGTATCATCCACAGACGACACAAAGCCTACCAGATGACAGTGCCCAGCAACATGGGTCTATCCATCGACCTTCTAAAGTCAGCATACCTCCTGGACACCAGTCTACAAACATAGGCCTCACAAAGGTTGGGGGGTATCCTGTATAGTCCCACGTGGACCCACATACCTGCATCTCACCTGACCAGCTAATCTCCTCACAACAAACATCTCTGGTCGCCAAACGCACATGTACATGAAACTACAAACGTCACACATCTTTTGTACATATATTTTCATTCATATTATAGTTATGCTAAATGTTTCATCATTGCCATATGCATTACAATATCAGTATTTCAGCCATCTGTACCATAGCTTCAATCGTGCCTTTTATATCGATTTATATGTATCTTTCCATCCGTCAACAAACGAGATTGTGTTGTGACCTCTGTTTTGGTTCGCCTTGTGTCAGGCACTACATTTCCGCTCGCAAGAGCTATTGGCCTGTCTTTGTTATCTGAATAAATTAGTACATTGGTAGATGCTGCCTCTTACTCACGCCTTTGTTACAACTCTGTCGCCATTGTTTTGTTCAATGATTATTTTTCTCTTATTATAGGGTCACATGACGACCTTGTGGATTCCGAACTCCGAAAAATCGATTCTTATCCGGAAGATGTTTGCATCCACGGTGACGGAAGCAACTTTAAAAGTGATTAAATCGTGAGTATTAAGAAAAAAAAAGATGTTATGAGAAATGTTCACTTTCAGACATTCCATACGCCCTATAATTTTATAATCTCCGGCTTCCTTTTTGTCCTTGTGATATGAATTTTCTTCGTTAAGCGTCAATTGATTAAGAAGCAATGAGGTGTAGCTGGAGGGGAAGTTAAGTAAGAACTTGTTATAATAACGCCTTCACTCGGGAAGTATATATACCATATGCGCCCAGAGATAAATTTTGAACCCCACAATTTAGTAATGCTAGCATTTCATTCTTGTTTACGTCTGTTTAGTGTTGGCATTATTTAATATTGTTTTTATTGTTACATTTTCATGATTGTTTATTGTATTTCAAAAATTCACTTGTCAAGTCTTTCACTTAACAACATCCTCATTTTTCCGATGACAGTTTATGAGGAGCAGTCAAATGCTTATAGTAGTTTATGAGTACAAACGCACTAATACGAAAAATATTAAAGAAAATAGTGCACTTGACTTGGTGGTGATTTCATAGCTTTATCAAGTATATTACGAAAGAGAGCCATACTCTCTCTATATGATTTAGCCGTAGTCCATTGGGTGAATGCCACGCTAGATGATGTTTTTATATCCATCTTAATAATAGCATAGCTGTAAGAAAATAATGCAGCCCAATGTAGGTCAGTGTTTACAGTGTGCGTGACTTTTTTTTTTTATCTTGTATTGAATGCAGCAATATTTTCGTATATTTTGTATTTAATAAAATGCTTATAAACGCATTTCTTATTTTTTTCAAATGTGTGAACACATTTCACCGTCTTTTATCATTGTTTCACCACATTCAACAAACTTTTTTTCTTCGTGTTTTATCAGATGTGTCAACATTTTATCATTGATGTTATCCAATGAGTCAACATATAATAATTTTTTTATTTCCACTTTATCTTCTGTGAAGTGTGTCAGTAAATTCATCATTGTCATTTATCGAAAATGTCTACATGTCATTGCTCCATGTTTCCTTGTCTTTTATCAAATGGGTCAACTTAGTGTAACATGGGGTAATTTAGTTGAGGTGGACTGATGGTGAGGGCCTGTAATGTATACATGATTTTTAAGATTTTGCTCTTGGTAATATTCCGCGCATCTTAGTGACAGTTAGGACGAATAAGGAATTTCCGGCCATGTTGAGGGTGAAAATGAGCTTTATATACTAATTAAGACCTATTGTTCTTTTAGCCCTAAATTGGTTTATGTGGATCCAAATATTACCTAAAATGCATGAGAAAAGCACGAGCAAAGTACGTAGTTTTTCGCATTTTATTAGATAATAAAATACGGATACATTCACTTTACTAATTACTGTCAGATTAAAATTAAAGCCTGCTTTGTCTAACTTTGCGAGTTCACCTCTGACCATATTTGTTTGTTTATTTATCTTTTTCTATCTCACGTTGATTCCGCCAGCGCTCTTTTTCTTCAGTAGTCATGAGCTCTTAAAAGAAAGTTTATCGTTTATCATTTTTCTTTTCTCTTTATAGGGATGATGTTTATGATGGCCTTCTAAATTTTGGTAAAAACAGTTATTATTAGGATTTTCATTTATGAAATAACTATTAGTAACGTTGTATCCATCGGTATTTCTAAGTTGCTCAAGTCCTTTTCCTCATGACTGCCGTTAACAAGTAATATGAGTAAGGCATCTTTATCAACTAATGCCATTTGTGTATTTACCAATACAAAATACTTACACCTTCTGGTGGGCGTCTTGGTAATACTTGTGACAGGGACATCAAATCCAATATTATGTAATGACATTTGCATTATATATATCTATATATATATATATATATATATATATATATATATGATACAAATATATATAAATATCTATATATCATATCTATACTATCATATATATATATATATATCATATATACACACATATGTATACATATGTATATATATACATATGTATATATAGAGCATGTTGCGCAATACATATAGTGGAACAATCACCAGATGGGCAGCATTCCAAATGGCGTCTGGGTAATCTGACGAGTGACTAGATCAAAATAATCGTCATTAGACTGAAAACCGAAGGCACGTAGGACCTCGTAATTCAAACACTCAATGCATTTCAGCTGTTCACAAGCAATATTTGAATTGAGGAAAATATTTTTTTACCAAGGGTTCTTACGAACTATGCATACTATATATTTGAAAAGTAATTTTGTTTTAGCAATTAGTAAAAGACTTCTGTTGTACTTCGCTACGTTTCATTTGAAATGGAAGGCATTTTGTCATTGGAAAGTTGTGATAAACAAACAGCACAGCAAAGCGAATGTCACCAACGACTCCAGATATACTGGAAACAAAAGCTGGCACTCATGATACATAAACATGATCGGTAGTCTGAATAGACAGACAGACAGACATGCCCATACAGATATACATAAACATTAAATCCATTTTACGAGGGGTTGAATAGAACATTAGCAAATTGCCTTATGTATTCAGCGATTTAATCCCACGAATCGTATACTATATATACTCGGCGGCATAAGAGAGACATATGTCCTCCATTTTTTTTATTTGCCCATAAGTTAATTTCATTATAAATTCTCCTATGAATAATCCAAGTTGTATCATATTTCAAAAAAGAATTTTATGAGCGACGACAGAAATATTCAGGCGACCAGCTCCTCTTTCCATTATATATTTCCTCGATGTCTCCAGACCATTTGCAGAGTGCAGCCTTAGTCGGAGTTGCCGTATTTTCCATTTTATTTATTTCTTTTCACTCTGTCTACTACTTTTGGATTATCAGCGCCGAAGAAGTGCCGTAGTTACGGGGTAGCGAAAAGGAGATAGAGTACAATTAACAAGATTGTGTTCCGCAAATATGTCATTATCACCGGCGATTATTATATGAATTATTTGGTTGTTCCAATCTTCTCCGTAGCAGTGTTAAATCATTCTCGCCGCCTATACCATGTAATTCGGTCTTTCCCATTTGAATATTCCTTTTAGGTGGCTTTCTACTAGAACTACATCATGTTTTAATATTTATCAATGAATTTTGAAAAATAAGCTCTTAGATTAGTTATATAATCTTCCCTCTTTTAGATCAACGCATTCCGAAACATCAGCTTATGTTTTGCTTTGTGTGTGTGCGTTTTTTTTGTTTTTTTTTTTTTGTATGGTGATTTTACGTTGCATGGAACCAGTGGTTATTCAGCAACGGGACCAACGGCTTGACGTGACTTCCGAACCACGTCGAGAGTGAACTTCTATCACCAGAAATACACATCTCTCACTCCTCAGTGGAATGGCCGAGAATCGAACCCGCGACTACCGAGTTGGGACGCCGACACCTTACCAACCACGACATTGAGGCGCTTAAATTTTGTGGTTTTGTAATCTGTGAAAGAAAACTGTTGAGATGGCTGTCTGTCTGTCTGTCCGCACTTTTTCTGTCCGACCTTAGATCTTAAAAACTACTGTGGCTAGAGGGCTGCAAATTGGTATGTTGATTATCCATCCTCCGTTTATCAAAAATACCAAATTGAAGACATTTAGCCTTAGTAGAATTTATTTTATTTAAGGTTAAAGTTAGCCATGATCGCTATAGGACAGTCCATCTCTGGGCCTTGGCTGAAAGTGTCATGGGCCGCTTCTCACACAGCATTATACACAGTACAGAAAACTCAATTGCGCCGACGTTTGTACTTGTTTTATGTTTCTAATGCCGGGGATTACTGAACGTGCATTCATGATGATGTGCTCATGTTCATCAAGACATACATGCATACGTTATCGAATCTCTCTTGGGTAGTCACCACCATGTTTCCTTCATCTGCTTTGTGTTTATAATATATTGATGAAGCTGCTAGTCACAGGAATATGTCTTCAGAGAGAATCGGGAGCATATGTGACCTACTGTCTTGAAGCTGTATAGCTTCAGTCTTGCTGATAGTTTATTTATTTATGAAATAATAGAGATGAAAGTGAAAAAGTCTACAATTTAGTACTTTATAGGTATTAGCGGCAGATCGAAAGGGATGAATCTTGAAGAGTCATAGCGATTGTGATTTTTTTTAACATTTATTAAGCGCGAGAACCTTTCAACTGAAAATGCACCTAACAGGACTCAAACGCTGATAACTGGCGTCATTGTAATTGTGCGAAGAACATGTTGATATCAATTATTACACTGGAGCAATATTCGTTAAAGATTCCTCTTATACCAAAAGATTTCACCACCGTAGAGTTTAGTGCCTTCTGTGCGCCTCATACGCCTGTAGGCATTACTTAAGGTTCTTTGCAGCGTGCCTTCGGCCCCTAGCTGCAACCCCTTTTTGTTCCTTTTACCGTACCTCCTTTCATATTCTATTTCTTCCATCTTCCCACCCCCTCCCAGCGGTTGATTCATAGTGCAAAATTTTACTGTCAATTTCCGTTTCAGCGCTGAATGATCTCACTGGTTCCAATGCTTGATCTTTGGCCTAAAATCTATATTCAATTCAGTTATTTAGATTTTACGCTTAAAACCCCACCATATTATTATTTATTTATGAATGGTTTAATGAATTTACATTCCAAAAAGATCCATAAAGTCGTAAATTTTTCGCCTTATCACACATTTACTCTTAGTTTCTTCATGATTTTCAACAAATTTGTAATTATTAATCTCAGGTACATTCAAACGTTATTCCAGTAGTTTTTTTTTTTTCTCCTAAACTGGTGATTCAGGAGAACGAACCACTACTCACTTCCTTGAGAATCCACCACCATCAACGCCAGTGAAGGAGATCCTTGTTACATAGCTGCTATTACTTAGGAGATCAAACTTAGTTTTTGAAACTTGTTCGCCGCCGGGAGCTGATTAGCCTGAATAAAAGATCAAGAGAGTTCTCGTGGTTTTAACTGTGATGCTACAAAATACTGAATCTTTCATCTCGCGACTTCATACATGATTGTTCGCTTTTCGTTTTCTTTGACATTTCGTAAACTTTGCACGTCAATGTTTGAAGTTTGCCGTTAGGGAGCTGCCAACGATTTCTCATTTTTAATGAGGTCCTGGGGATAATCAGTTTTTGTTCTCGTCTGTTTACGTTATTTTATTATTATTATTATTATTATTATTATTATTATTATTATTATTATTATTATTATTATTATTATTATTATTAAATTCTTTATTTAGTTAAATGTTTTTATTATATTTATTTTTATTATTATTATTATTATTTATTATTATTGTTTTTTATTATTTTTATTATTATTATTATTTATTATTATTTATTATTATTATTATTATTATTATTATTATTATTAGATGCATTTCCTTTTGTCTTCGATTTATTTCCTTTTTTCGAAGACAGTTTCTACATGTCTTCAAGTTTTTTCCTACATTATTATTGCTCTGTAATCTAACGCTCTTATGTTACTCCAACCAATAAGAGAAAAAGATATTTCCATACTCATTATTATTGTTGGGAGTGCAAGTAATTCGTATGAACACTTGCCAAATCCCTCTCCCTACGTGAACTGCAAAATTAATCATATAATACCAATTTACCATGATTTTATTTTACGGCTTGTGTAAGATCTAGTCCTTGCTTGTTTTCTTAATTGTGGTTAATTTTGGGAGATACGGTGCGACGAAATTTATGTTTGCTGTTAGTAAATGACAGGATAATTGAATTGTATATAGAGTTTAGGCCAAAGGCCAAGCACTGGGACCTATGAGGTTCTTCAACACTGGAACGGAAATTAACAGCAAAAGGTTTGAAAGGTGTAAAGGTGCGTCCACACGGTCGAACAATATCCGACGGACGACCATTGTTACCAATTAACAATTGTCTGCCGGTCTCTGCCTTGTGAGCAGAGTAAAAACTGTGGTTTACAACCTCATCTGGTACCACTGCTTGTTGCTAGATTTACGTCCATCGTTTCAACGCTTATGACGTCATCCTGCTTCGCCAATGATATGGTAACATTGTTTGTCCGTCGGACATTGTTCGACCGTGTGGACGCACCTTAACAGGAGGAAAACGTCGCAGTTGCACTATGAATCAGTTGTTAGGAGAAAGTGGAAAGTAAGATGGAAGAAAGAGAATATGAAAGAAGGTACAGTATAAGGAACGAAAGGGGTCGCAATAGGGACCGAAGGCACACCGCAAAGAACCTTAAGTTATGCATAGGTGCACTGACGTCACTACCCCCCAAAAGAATGGCGCTGACATCCTCTTGAGTCCGCTGTTGTCGAGCCGAGTGGATGACACTCACCCGTTTTGTAAAAGTGTTGGAAGGTGAATGTCACTGTTAAAGTGTGGGAAGGTGAAAGTCACGGCCCTTCGTATCCCGTCCTTATAAGAAGTTTTTTTTTAGGATTTTTAACAAGTTTTCATCGCAGTTATCTTTACGAAACAAAAGCGATAGATAGCCCCGTGATTATTAGACTCATCAGTGTGGTAGTTCAAGTCCATTTCTTTCTTCTTTCTGTTTTATTATTATCTGTCAGGTTTTAACATCATCTTAAATCAAAGTCTCATCGTCTTATAAACTGGAAATCATGTTTTGGATATATTGTTGGCAGTATTTTTTAAATTGTACTTATTCCTTATGTCTGCTTTTTGTATCTATCGTCAACATGCAGTAAAGCCAGCCTATGAGAAATGATAGTCAGCTAAACGGTGTGGTTAAAGTATTTTATATAATGACAATAATCTATGCAGTGCTCTTGGCACCGGGCATAGTGCGCCTCCTGCAATCATAAAGATGGAAGCGACTCTATGGAGAATAGTCTGCCTGGAATAATGGCTGACAGATAATAAACCTTAACTATAAGTGTTGGTAGAATCGCTTAACACTTGAGGTGCGAAAGTGAGATTATTCTCTGGGTCGTGAGATTGGTCTGTATACAGTCTAAAAGAACAAACTTTTGGAATAAAGGGTACACTTTGACGGCATCTGGGACAAAAATAGTGAAAGGAATGCCTTTGTAGATTATAAATCCCTTCTGCAAGAGCCATTATTTTTTGCCTACCGCAGCAGCTTTGGTCCACTGACTACCTTGCCATTTATTTTGCATAGATGACGTCATAATATTACAACAGAAGTTGCCCTTAATTACCTTTACCGTATACTTTTCCACCCAATAATATAGTTTGACAATTTTTTATGTCCTTAAAGAAATAAAATACTACCATTATTTTTTAATGTTTACAGCTCATGTAAAAATCTATCGAGTTTTTAAAAATGTCTGGAATTTTTCTAAAATGATAAGAACGAATTTTAGGAATATCTCTATAATGATATTGGTAAGTTTACGAAACATTTAGTGTCCCAGGATTTCAAGGGTATTCTATCTCTATTTAGGTGACCAGAGTGGTTGCTCAGACGATTCATCAGAAAATGTATGTACATAGAATTTTAGCAGTGTGTAATTTATTTAGAACGGTCTTAGGGGACGTAATGTAGGCTGAACTAGCTTTAAGAATAAGAATAAAACTTTAGCATGCAGCAAGGCCTTTGCAAAAGATGGTAGCCTATGTAGAGTATAGTCATGCAAATTCAAGATAACATGCCTTGTGCAAAGGCTGAAGACCGAACCAGAACAAGGGAACTGGCATCATGGTACCTCAGGGAACTGTCTGTTTTGACCATGCTCAGAGAGTTTAGCCTCGCTTACCACACTGTTATTCCCTGTGAACCAGGTATTGTGGTTGTGGGGAGCTGCATATGTATGTCTGTTGGAACATCCTCACCAATGTGCCCTGTTATCTTAGGGTTACATGAGTTGAGAGAAAGGTTTGGTCACTGATCACGTGTGTGGATGTCCGGCAGTGAAATCGCTTTTGCTCTTTGTCTCTGCTGGTCGTTAGCGTCCTTTCTTTATATGCGTCATATATATTTCCGGAATACATGTTCCAAATTGAATTTGCCCACTACATGGTTTTATTGTTCAGCGAAACGATTTTTGTTTACTATGAAATATTTGAAGGAATGACTGTTTTATCTCTGTTACGAGTAAATCGAATTTATGTTGTCTTATTTAAATCAATTAAAAGACCACACACTCAATCTCTGTGTTCCGAAAAATATCTGTTGGTAAGTTAGATCTAGGACGTCATTCAAACTATAAAAATTTCTGGTTGTATATAAATTATCATATCTAGAGAGAAACAGGGGACACAAACAAGACACGTATAAATATACAGTGGATGTGAACTATCAAACGACTTGTAAAAATAATAGGATTAGAGAAACATAAAGTAGCTCATTTATTTTGACAGATATTATAAAGAGTGATAATTGAATTATCGTTTATAAAGGCGGAAGAGACAGTACCGTCGACGTTGATTATACTTCCCAAGTAAATATTTTGTTTATTTGGTACCTGTTGGGTCACTTAGATAATAAATAATGCTCTCCACTCTCATCATATTTTTCCAAAAAAATGGCCAGCATAATTTTCTTTAAATAAAAAAAAAAAATATTTTAAAAGGTTTTTGCTTTTCTCGTGGTTCTCTCTGAAACAGTTTGCCTTTCTATTGCTTCACTATGAAACTGTTTTCCTTTCTCGTGTTTCACTCTGAAACTGATTTCCTTTCTCGTGCTTCACTCTGAAACTGTTTGCCTTTCAATTGCTTCACTTTGAAGCTGTTATTGGACAATTAAACCTTAATTTTATGAATTGATTTACAAAAGGAATGTGAGAGAAACCTCCTTCTAAACTTTCCCAGACTGACCAACATTCTGCTCGCTAAAGGTAAATTCTCGGATCGCAACCTGTTGCATAGTATCATGACTTAGTACCTAGAAATGTTGCACAAATTACATACCTTTGAAGTGACCCAGTAAGTGACAACAGTCTCTTGGGGTCATTAACACGCGACTTGTGCTGCGCTAACCGGTCCATTTTAAACATAACAGACGCTGCTGAATGGTATGGCAATTGTTTTTATCCGTGTAAAGGGCAGTCATTTTAGATTTCAGGAGGCTAAGTGTCTTATATTTTATGTTTCTGGAAATTTATGATATTTAGCCAATGACGTTTTAGCTAGAAGCATTGGGTCGTGTGAATTACTTATCTACAGCTGTGTAAATGGTGGTATTCACATTCATATAAGTGCAGAAGGTTCATTGTCGACTCGTGTAATATGATATATGTCTGAAGTGTTTCAGAATAAATGAATTATCTGCGCCTTACTTTTATAAGTGAAAATTTGAGTTATCAATATTCCGTCTTCGTGTTACCTATTTTCAGTGTTATGAAAAGATCATTCTTCTCAAAATATCGCGATGATATGAGGTAGATTAATAGGTTTGTCCTTTTATAGATATAGTTATTCCATCCTTATGTTTTAGGTCACCTTTTGTTACATAAGTATGCATGGCTGAAGTTACCCCCTGGCTTTAAAAAAAAAAAATGTTCTCCTTAATTTTGTTAACCTTTTCACTCTGTTATCTTGAGTGATACGAAATTGTATCCATTGCTTGTTTTAATACTTATGATCCCTTGAAATGAGATTTGTTGAAATAATGTTTACTTCAGCACAGCCTAAAGGATATCTGTTGTAAATAACACTGCGTAACTTGAATAATTTTTTGAAGGTCTTTACAGAACCTTTTTTTTATTGGATTAAAACGCTTTTGATTATGACAAATTTCACCCAGAAATTTTATCTAGAAGGAAAAGAATGATCAAGATTTGTTCTGAATTGTTTTAGTGAAGCATTTTTCCCCCCCAAAATGTACAGTCTGTCTTAATGGATAGCAAGGGCCTTCAATTTAGTCTGTGTGTGTGTGTGTGTGTGTGTGTGTGTGTGTGTGTGTGTGTGTGTGTGTGTAAGGTGACGCTGTATAGGTGGCATACTGAGAACTCGTGATTAAGCTATAAATTGCCTCAGTAGCGCACCATTTTTATGACGATCAACAACCTATAATAGTAGTGACAGACACCAATGATGGTCTCACCAACACTGGGTCAATAACATTCAGCGACTCCCTAATATGTCAGATAGCTGTAGAAGCCGTTATATAATTTCAGAGAAAGAGTGACTGTTGAATACCCTATTGCAGATAAAAACTTGTCTAGGGCTTTTTGTAAAGGAAGAATTGACCGTATATATGTTACAGTAAGACACTGAAACCAGGGATTTCACGAAGTAACTGAACTTTTCAGGGGAATTTATGAAACCACCAATTCACTTAGGGATATTTGATCCCCGAGGGGCCATAGTAGATTCACATCAGCCGTGCATTTGGTGTCTAGGCCAGTCCCTTACGACGCTTCTGATTGGCTGTTGATACGCCAATGACAGGGCTGGAAACTCTCAGTCACTCTCGAGAGTTCACATAAGGAGGATGTATGTTCCACCTCTCCTGAGGAATACTTTTGAAAGACGTTTCCCTCAGGAGAGGTAGAACATACATCCTGCCCATGTGAACTCTCTCGAGAGGCTGAGAGTTTCCAGCTCTGTGATTGGCTTATCAACAGCCAATCAGGAGGATCATAAGGGACTGGCCTAGACTTCTTCAAATGCACGGTTGATGTGAATCTACTATAGTAACAGCCCCCAGGGATCAAATGTTCCTAGGAGAACTGGTTATTTCACGAATTCCCAGAAAATGTAAATCCCTGGTTTCACAATCTTACTGCAACATACATATATCCTTAATCATCGCGATGTTTGGTGACTGAACATTAAGATGGCCTTTATATTCTTGATCCACCATCCTTAGTCTTTAGTCAAGTGTAAAGGCGCCATCAGCTGATTGTTTGAGGTACTCCGGATTCATCTTGTGATGGCCATTGAAAAAGACAATGCTCTCTTCCGTTTAGGTTGCCGTGTCATTGAGAAGCACCCGGCCTTCAATTCTGATACTTACACCAACAAAGGTCAATTGTATCAAATTCATTTTGTTCTCAGAATTAAGGAAATCGAATATACTGTATACCTAACTCGCAGTAAATGATGACGTTCTTATTGGTGTTTCCCCATGTTTCATTTTTATTAGTTTTCTGTAAAAGAAAACTATTGAGAGGGCTATTTGTCTGTCCGTCCGCGCTTTTTCTGTCTGCCCTCAGATCTTCAAAACTACTGAGGCTAGAAGGTTGCAGATTGGTTTGTTGATCGGCCACCCTCCAATCATCAAACATACCAAATTGCAGCCCTCTAGCCTCTGTAGTTTTTTTTTCATCTAAGGTTAAAGTTAGCCATGATTGTGCGTCTGCCACGGCTATAGGTTCTAACAACACTGTCCACCAACGGGGCACGGCTGAAAGTTTCATGGCATGCGGCTGAGGGTTTCTAAGCCATGGCTGAGAGTTTCATACAGCA
>NC_087200.1:22308299-22383299 GCF_015104395.2 Macrobrachium nipponense | reverse complement strand
ATTTTCCAGAGCGAATAGGGCGGATTGACTTGATGGACGCAATCACTAGATAGATAGATAGATAGATATTTTTATTGACCACAATACAAAATAATATGAATTTTACAAAAGAGTATTTGGTCCAAATTACAAAATTAAGTACAGTAGATTTTGTAACAATCTCTTATACAAACTAAATGAATTTCAATTACACATATATTTTACTAAAACTAAAACAAAACCAATTTAACCATACGCCATCAACAAGTTCCTGTAATTACATTTTACACATTATAATAACGTGTTACATTCAATACAAGGAAAGAAGCTTATGTACAATTTTACATACTGCATCATAATCGGTTCTGGTTACTAGCAAGTCTAAAACTGTGGTAACGTTATACGTCTGCCTGATCTGTAACGAAAGTGGACAATTTTCAATGACATGAGTCTCTGTCTGGACCTCGCCGCATGAACACAACATGGTAAAACATAACTTAGGAAACATGGTTATGCAGGGATAACCATTGGACGATGGTATACTAAATAATCGCCCTTGGTAAATAAGAGATTCCAAGATTAAGTCGTGAGCCTCAGTGCCATGGGTGGTATGGTGTTGGCGTCCCACCGCGGTAGTCGCGAGTTCGATTCTCTGCCATTCCATTGAGGAGTGAGAGATGTGTATTTCTTGTGATAGAAGTTCACTCTCGACGTGGTTCGGAAGTTACGTAAAGCCGTTGGTCCAGTTGCTGAATAACCACAGGTTCCATGCAACGTAAAAACACCATAAAACAAACAAACAAACAGAAGTAGAATAAACGATATGAAGCACAGCATTAATATCGTCACCATAGGAAGGGGAAGTCTTGCAATTTGTATAAACCTCCATAGATGACAACGAGATGAACATCTAAATTTTTTACCTTGTTCTTAAAGCAAACAGACATGTCACTAGCAACAACAAAAAAATTGCAAAAGACTTAACAAAGCTATCCTCTGGTACATTAGGCCAAATAGGTTGCTTGAAAATTCATAAAAAGAGCTTAATTTTACCTGGAATAAAAGCGTCATTCTCTGACCTATGACGAATCATTTCTTGAATTTACCATGAGAATTCGTCGTTACTGTCGTCCCGGATTAAACTGGGGTTAAATCACACCTAGTGCCGTATGTCTGATCTTTACTAACTAAAGGCCTTCCTCGACATGTTTTATAAAGCCTAATGTTATGATTAGACATGACTTCTGATTACTGTTCAGCACTAAGACCCTGATTGTGTCTCGAAGGCAATTTATATTAAAAGCTTAATAAAACTAAAATGTTATGATTTGGCTCGAACTCCAAGTGAAATGACTTAGGGATAAAGTTTTAAGTTAAAAAAAGAACATGACCTAACTGAAGTATTAAAAGTGAAGCCTCTATATTATTACACAATGTTGCATCATCTAAATGTTTTACCTTGTCACTAGTAACAACTAAAAATGCCAAAAGACTTGCAAAGCTATCATGTGGTACGTCAGGCCAGCTAGGTTTCGGCTCACTAAAACCTCCCTGTTGATTGTCATACAGTTACAAAAGGAAATGCATTATCCCTCACGGTCTAAATTACGAAAATTACAAATAGATCACTTCGTGTAAAAGAAATGTGGTTCCTAATGACCGGGCTTGATAAGTCGTTTATGTAAAAAGTAATACTTGAAGTATCATGTGTGATCAGATATAAACAATCCTTTTTAGCTTTGCTCTTGAAAGAGACTTGAACTGTAAGCTGTAAAGATATAAAAAAAAAGTGCAGCAATGCAACGGCTTAAAGGTCGTTTATAGAATTAACCATGGAATTCATATCCGGTTTGAAAGTTTAATGTAAAATTCACTATGTTCTTTCCAAATAGCATCACAATGAAATAATAACTGCGTTGGGTATCAGTACAAAGAAGTTACAGGAGGGGGTTCAGATAATGGAATTTTAATGAAAAAAAGTTTCACACTCTCCGCCTTACAGGGTGACATCAGGTATTTGAAGTCATCGTGCTGTCAGTGGCAAATTGGCAGAACGTATTGAAGAAATTTATGTAGGGACTACTGTATCTCAGTGGGGGCACTGAATATCTTATAACTTAACCTATTTTAAAGGTGGATCCACACGGTCGAACAATGTCCGACGGACAGACACTGTTACCAATTAACAATTGTCTGCCGGTCTTTGCCTTGTGAGCAGAGTAAAAACAGTGATATACAATCTTATCTGGTACCACTGTTTGTTACCTGATCTACTTCCAACGTTTCAATGCTTATGACGTCATCCTGTTTCACCTATGATATGGTAACAGTGTTTGTCCGTCGGTCATTGTTCCGACCGTGTGAACGCACCCTAACGCAACCCAAGTAGCGTAATCTAAGCTCCCTACCTACAAAAGGTTCCTCGTCTCCATCAATTGCCACTGCCGCCCAAGGCGTGAGATCAATTCAGCATTTTTTGCTTACTCGAGGAGTAAGCTTACAAATTACTTTGTCGTTGTTGTTTTTGTTGTGGAGGGGCGTTAGGAAAGGTCTATGAAAGAGCCTAAAAAGGTGTTTCGCGTTGAGTTAAAGATACAGGAATTTTAGGATAGGATATTTATGATCTATTTTTCAGAATGAAAATGTAAAATATAAGTATTGTGCATGTTAAACAGTACAGAAAAATTACTTATAATAAAATATAGCGCATTTACTTTAATTTTCGTTGGTGAGAAAAGGCTCTATTTGACTAAATTTTAGCACGTTCTAATTTGCGATAAAAGTTGGGAATATAATGTTTACAACTTAGGCATGCCTGAGGGGAAAAGCTTGCACACGTCCTGAGTCAGCTGGAGGTCGGATCACGCCTTGTTTAACTTCTGAAAACCAGTGCAGGAAAATTCAATCTCCTCATTTGTGAATATATTTTTTTTTATGAAAATTGAAAATGCAGTTTTATTTATTTTATATAGCATTTAAATTTGTTCTTAATGTGTAATTTTTTAATTTCATTCTTGTAATTAATAACTTCTATTTCTTTAAGAATTTTGGAAGTGTTTCTAAATTTAAGCGTTGTGGACATACTTTCCAAGATTGGGGTTTTACAATAATTATTTCAGCGCTAAATTTGTAACAGTATGAATGTTCATTTTTAATACTTCAGTTAGGTCTGTCATGTTTATTTAACTTGAAAGTTTATCCTCAAGTCATTTCACTTTGAGTTTGAGCCAAGTCATATATATTTTTTTTCATTAAACTTTTAACATAAATTGCCTTCGAGACCCAGCTCTTAGTACTGGACAGTAATCAGCAGTTGTGTCTAATCACAACGTTAGGCTTTATAAAACATCTCGTGGAAGGCTTACATTTAGCAAAGAGCAATGACATATTTAACCTTATCTTAATCCATCCCGAAAGATGTTCATAGTAAAGACGAATTCTCATGGTAAATTCAAGGAATGATTCGTCATAGGCCAGAGATCGACGCTCTTATTCCAGCCAGGTTAAATTAAGCTGTTTTTATGTATTTTCAAGCAACTTTTGAGGAAACCAGCGGCGGAATATGTGATGGCTATGTTTATCCGGATTCAGGGGAAGTAACTTCAAGCAACGAATGTTGCAGATTTATTGTACCACAACTTCAACACAATTTTGTAAGATTGGTTGGGAAATTTAGTGGTAGAACTGCGACAAATCCAGTTGATTTTAGTGGTGAGTTAAGGAAGGACCCCGAAATAATGTCCTCTTTCCTTAGTATATATTTTACCTTTGTGGGAGATACTTTCAAATCACTTGTTTTTCTTTTCTTTTGTTGTGAAATTTTTCCGTCGAAGTTCCTTGCAGCATGTTAACGCAACTGTGTGAAAAACTGCTTAATTTTACACACACTCAGTATATTCATACATGCAGACATATATATATATATATATATATAATATATATATATATATTATATATATATATATATATATCTATATATATATATATATATAGATATATATATATATATATTATATATAATATATTGTCACAAACGTCACCTTGTACGTTTGTTGTTGCTTCTCCTTCACTCAAGCAAGTAGTAGATAGAAGGAAGGTGGAAGAAGTAAAATTAGTGTTCAGAGGAAGCAATTTCAACTGACACCTCATTAGCAGTAAATCACTAGGGAGTGATCGTGCTTAACCCTTGCCTACCTGTGGGCCTTTCGTGCCCCTACCTGAGCTGACCCCACACCTGGATCTCCACCCGATGTCACCCATTTCTCCACCTGCTGTCACCCTTGCACTCAGATGTTTATGACTTATCTTTTGTTCACCTTTTTCTGGACTCTCGTACTGGCTGCCTATAATTTCTTTTCCAACTACCCGTCAGGATTATGCATCCCGAAGGAATATGAAGCAATAGGCCAGCCACTTGTGATCACAAGAAGCAGACAATGAACTGTTGGCTATCTCTTGGTATATATGGAGCTGACAGCGCCTCACTGCATCACAAGAGTAGAGGCCAATGCATATGAGGTCGAGTCTAGATACAGGAATTGTGTAGGTGTGCACATCCTCACAGCAGTAGACTATGCTGCCAGTCGTTAGTCTGTGTAAGAACCTGCTAGCCAGCTGATGACAAAGGACATGGTGGAAAGTCTATCGTAGACGCCCTTTTAAGGCTTATAATGGTTGGGTGTAGCCACAACCACTGTTGGACCTCCTCGCTGAAGTCACCGTGACACGAAGCTAATGCTCCACTCATCACTTTCTCCCTGGGTTTGGACTGAGTACAATTGGACTTAGTACAACACTGATTTCCATTGATGTTCACTACACCATGTAGACTGGATCTATTTTACACGTCTCGTCCATGGAGAAGGTATAGTGAATGGTAGTTGTAGTTCGGCTTCACTATTACCTTTACTAGCTTTCTACCTCTTCTACTGTTCTCTAAAACCCCATAACTTGCAATCTCCCTTACAGATTTCTGTGTTGTGACCTTCAGTACCCCTCAAGTGTTTTATACATGTAGGAACACCAGTTTTAACATAGAGTAATATGTTCTCAGTACTAAATATCAAAAGTGACCAGTTACAGTTTGTTTGCTGAAGAATCCAGGTTGTTTGGTATATTGCATAGTTGATTTTCACTCGTATTACCCCATGAGTTACAACAATACCTGCGTTACAGATCCGAGTATGAGTGCCTGTGTTGTGTGTCACCAGTAGATCAACAGTGCCACCCTTTCTAGTGTGAGGAGTGTTTTACAGTTTTTCCTTGTACCAATCCCTTAAGCTTCCTGTTTCCCATTTTACTTACAAGTATTAATCCATTGTGGTTCATTGTACATATCTGTTGTAGTGTGGCACATTGATTTGAGTTTGTCAATTACACAGTAACTGCTAGTGTCACGGGGCTCTATTTTTAGCTCCTGTGTATCTTCTGATCCGCTTTAGTGAATTATGCGTGTTTTAGTGGACACCCTGAGTTTGTAGGGGTATTGGTAATCATTAAATAATTTGTTTTCTGTTCACTGGAGGGCGGCCAACCAAAGTCAGTATGTTAGTTGTCAAGGTCATTTTAGAGCCATTTTCACTTCCCGGCCACCCCTCCACTTGACAGTTTGTATGTATGTATGTATGTATCTATATATATATATATATATATATATATATTATATTTATATATATCATATATATATATATATAGATATAATATATATATAGAATATATATATTTTAATTATCTAAATTATATATAATATATATAGATATCTATATATATATCTATCTAATATATATAATATAATATTATATATCTATCATTATATATATATATACATACATATATACACAAATATGCCATGGAACATAAATTTGATATGGAAAACGTTCGTGTAAATTATTACATAGTTATTGTTTGTATCACTTTGAACATACAACAATGAGTTCGATGACTAAAAATCGTATTGATTATGGGTCTGGATCAGGATGGAGGTACCTCATGAACTAAAGTATGAGTAATAGTATTACTTATATAAGAGAGAATGAGAAAAATCTTTATTATCAAGAGTTTTTTTCCTTTTTTATACTATTTTTAATCATCCCATTAAAATTTAACCAGGGCTGAATATTTTGCAAGACATCCTGATCCTGGTTTGACCTTTGGAACATATTTGGTAGTTACGAATTCACTCGTAGTCTCTCGTTTCTTCGGTGTTCTTTTTCTCTCCAAACCCTGTTTCACTATTCATGTTTCTCTCCTCGCTCATCCATCTTTCTTATTCTTCTCCTCCGCCTTGAAAGTTGTCCTTTATCTTTCGTCTCCTCACTGCTCTTTTCAGATTTGCGGAGTGGTTCCTCTCTTTCTGTCATTGCCTCAGAATCTGTACTTATTTTCATCCTTTCTCCACCTTGCTTTTAAGTTATCCATGCCTCACCCTACCTCAAGTTTTACTCCCTCCCTCCTCCTCCTCCTCCTCCTCCAACATTACTCGGCTTCACCCGCTCGCCCCAAATTCTACCTCCCACCCGACAGGCCCCTTCCCTCCCTCCCTCCCCCTCTATCAAATGAGTGCACCGTTGAGGGCGCTACAAAAGAACAATAGAAGAGACCAACCCGCAAACGAAACAAAGTTACGAAAACACTAGCGTTCATTAATGAAGAGAACATGAATTATTACTCGTAGCCAACTCTCCATAAATGACAGTGATGTGAGGGGGAGATGGGGAGATGGTGGTTGAGGGAGAAGGGAAAAAAAGAAAGAAAGGAACTGCTTAAAAAGACGGGGGATCCAGAACAGTGGGCGCTTTAAAAACAAAAGAGGGAAAATGGGCAAATTACATGAAATGTTAAAGAAACACGAAGCGCAGCCAACGCCTTTTCTATTCTTTTAATGATAATGTTTTGCTGTTTGTTTTTGAGATTGGTGCGTCGTTTAGAGTCAGACTCCCATCTTTTGTTTTATGAAACTTGAGCAAACGCCAGCAAAACTCCCTGGAACGTGTTTAGATTTTTAACTATTGGCAATGTGGTTATCAGCCGAGTTTTATCCACGCAGCCCCAGTCATAGCCACTCAGGTTTTAAAGTAGAGATCCAAGCGTAATTTTGGCCACCATGAAATACTGTATCAATCAAGATTGGAACAGGAAAAATAAGCCAAAATAAACTGCCAATATCCATTTCGAGTTCCTTGAGATGTCCTTCTAATTCCAAAAGATTCTAATTGCTGGTAAATATCCTCCATCTGCCTTAAACAATAGTTACAGGAGAGTTTCTAAGTTTGGTATTTGAGTTTTGAAGCATTGCTCCTAATGGAGATATTATAAGTTTGTATAACATTGCAGGCCATCCATACCATAATATAACACTAGATTTTAAGAGAAATCCAAAGCAAAATGATGAATCCCTTCAGCAGAAACGCTCTGTGCACGTTTTGTAAGTTGAAAATTGTGCTCTACTATATTGGGCCAATTCCATCTTTGTGACATGACAGCTTTATAGGTGATTGATCGTTTAAATGTATCCGATTAATAATCTGAAAGGTTCTTTCTATCTATGTTACTCAAGTTACTTATATAATTCTCAAACTATCAAATCCATGTTAACACAAAAGGTGATTGTCATTACCAGTGCACATCGTTCTTGTATTTAGTATTACTTTGTATTACTTGTGCACCGTTAGTAATGCAGCTGAACCTGTTAATCTGCTTGTCTTCCTTCTTGTTCTCTACGCTTGCTGTTTGGCCTTATTTCGTGGTTTTTTAGTTGTCATGACTGAATATATTGGCTCATAAGGGTCTCTTCTCCTCTCTTACACCAACCATTTGTTTCATTGAAGTCTTTAGAACTTTCAACATACAACAACAACCGTGTTTTATCTTGTCTCACATTCACATATTTTCATATATTATTCCCGTGTTTCTTTCCACATTTCTCAGTCTCAGGCTTTTGTACCTGATAAACCAAGCTTTATGCTTTTGACTTCTCCATAGTTTAACCATTTTATCCATCTTTCCATCGCTCCTATCTCCTCATGCAGCTTATGCAAAATGCACCGAAGGGAACCTCTCTCTGTAATATTAAGTGATATTAGCCTGGTATACTAAGGTTGACATGACATCTGTTTTATATTTAGAGGTCTTTTTTATGTATCTCAGTGCATTGGTCGCAAACTAAGGTAGCCAAGTTACTCTTGCATTTGTTGACTGTTTTAAAACGACTTTGTTCCCATACATTTGTTCTCTCCAAAACTGGATCACTTATTATTCACTTTTTATATCACCAAGTCAGTGTTGCTCATCATCTCAGTGGGCAACGAGGGATATTACCCCCATGGAGCAAGAGCCCGTGCCGGCAAAAGGCCAATTAAATGTATAAATGTATATTACACCATTTGAGGGAATCAACTGTTGAAAATAATATGTAACGGAAATATGTGAATGTAAAAGTCAGGGTATACTCTTTTTCATAGGTCTGCTATCCAACACTATAATGATCTACTTTATAAAAGTCTATCCTCATTATCATAAGCCTGTTCTTATAATAGTACAGTATCATATTGACGCATTGTTTTACAAGTTCACTTATTTTTTTTATTATGCCCCTTACTACAGTATATAGTGCGACACAGTAACATGCTATACAGGCACACCAATAGGTATTTAGATACTTAAACATTTAGGCTGGAATAGTAGGCATGGGAAATGTAATAGGTAAATAATACGATATACTCCCTTGATACTCCAAAATACTAATCACTCTCGATTCCAGCTGTTCACTTCAATTGGTCATCAAACTTCTGTTAAACTCTGCTAAAATTAAGGTCTACAGACATGGCCCGTGAGAAACCGTCACCCGATTTTGCTTAGGCTCTTTTGGTGTGTTCCAGTCAATTCGAAAGCACTGATTAAGTCATTATATGATGAAATCAGTTCTTAAAAGATCCCCCTTTAACAATTAGACTTGTCATGTTATTCGTATAATCGAACTCTCACTCCAAGAACTAGCCATATATTGTTAACTATGAGTCTGTATTCTCTCTTCCGGTTTTTAGTCGTAGACTTTTTACATTATCATGTAATGCATTTTTATAGATTAAACTCAACAGATTTGGACTAAACCCCGATGCCTTTATTCGAAACTTAGATAAGACGCCAAAGACAATTATATTATTCCTTTTATTTGAAACGTTAAAAGTACTACCGTTAAAGTTTAACTATGCAAACTTTTAGCTAATTGAACTTTGTTCATCGATATATATCCCGACAGAAGGACGAAGAAAAATCCATTCTTGTCTTTTCTTTCCAGAATCAGTGATCATAAGGGTATAATTATTCTCTTTCTTATACTTTTGGAAAGCTGTCAAAAGTTACGAGTGAAAGATTCATCCCATTCATCATTGAGAGCGAAGAGAAAAGACCGGAATTACAAAATGTTAAGAGAAAACTTCTTTCTTGTAAGATCCAAGACAGAGAAATTTTAGTGATTAAGATTTCAAAGCCTCCAGAGTAGAGTAAATGTCTCGGGGATTATTGTGAATGTTCGACAGGAACCCGGGAAATAAGTAATGTCTCATTTAGGTCACCGACAAAAGAACAACTAGAACTCTGGTGAGATTACTTTCAGGACTTGTCATTTGCATCAGTTTCAAGATTAATGTTTTACTGCTTGTTGCTCTTACCTCCTACTACTCTCGTACACGAATTTACACCTCGAAAGTACTGAAATATATATATATATATATATATATATATATATATATATATATATATATATATATATTATATCATTCAGGAGTTCAAGTTTCCCAGGTGACGAATCGCTTTTCACTTAGAAATTCCCCTTCGGTGTTGGTTATTCCGAGTTTGTGTGAATTTGATATTGAATGACGTTGGTAGCTTAATAATATTTACGATTGTAAAAAATGTCACAGTGGACCTGACAAAAAACTCATACATAGTATGTGTGTGTGTAATATATATGTATATATATATATATATATATATATATATATATATATATATATATATATATATATATATATATATATATATACGAATTTATAATTAGATCCACTGTCACATTTTTTATATTCATAGATACTAGTGTATCAATGTCGTTCACTCAACCGCGGAATAACCAACCCCGAAGGGGAATTTCCAAGTGATAAGCGATTCGTCACCTGAGAAACTCAAACTCCCGAATGCTTGGAAAGCTTTCGGATCTCTTGATAGCCGAATGGTTTCCGCTACAGAAAAGTGGTCGCTTCCCCATCCACTCGGGAGTTCGAGTCTCTCTGGTGTTGAATCTCTTATCGATGTAACTTCCCCTACTGTGTGTTATTCAGAGGTTGAAGGAATTTTAAATTAAACAATAGTTGTAGCCGGAAACTCTGAATATAATATATATATATATAAATTATCTATATATATATTACTATATATATATGTATATATATATATATATATATATATATATATATGCTATATAAAATGGATTTTATCACTTCAACGAGATTCATATACAAGCATTAAGCTACAAATGTCCTTTTAATATCCAATTCGTTTTAGCTCGGAAATAATATTTTTAGATATATGTAAACCGAAGGGGAATTTTTTAGTTCGTCGTCTCGTGAGATCTAACCAGCGCATAGCAAAGAACTCAGAACTGCAGTGACGCCTTAAACAACACGACCGTCACTGTAGACCTGAGTTCTCTATCCGCTGGTTCGATTCCATGAGACAACGAACTTATTATCAACTAAAAAATTCCCCTTAGGTTAACATTTTTATTTCCGAGGTAGAGCGAATTGGAATGTATGTGTGTGTGTGTGTATATATATATATATATATATATATATATATATATATATATATATATATATATACACACACACATATATATATATATATATATATATATATATATATGTATATATATATATATATATATATGTATGTGTATATATATATATATATATATATATATATATATATATATATATATATATATATATATATATTTATATTTATATATTTTTTTTAACATAGGCCGAGGAAAGTTAGTCCCAAATTATTGTGAATATAACTTAGTAATTGTAAATATAAAATAAAATCATGCCTGTATGAATAACAAAAATTCATGTTTAGCCAAGTGATACTGTAGGGTCCACACATTGACCCCACACAACTTCATCGGACCGGCCCAGTAATCTCATAACAACGACCCTGCTTGCCATCATGCAGACGAAAGAACACAGCATCTGTCACGCATATTTTGTTCATGTATCGCCTTTAGTATTATTTTGTCATATTAAATGTATCAACATCATCATATGCATTGCACCATCAGCTTTTCAGCCATATGCATCTTGTACCAATTCATATGTATATTTCCATCTGTCAACAAACACATGATTGCATTTAATCTGTTTCTTCCTGCCTGATATCAGCCGCTACATTCCGTTTGCAAGAGCTATTGGCCTGTGAATTTGTTGTCTTGAGTAAATTAGTAAGCTGTGAAATCTGACCCTTACTCATACCCTTTGCCTCATTGGTGATCCACGGAGGTGACCAACCCAGCCAACTCCAACGATACCCGCCTCTTCTGCAAAACCTTGGCTGCCGCCTCTATATGTCTACCCCCATTCATGCCTCACAGCCCAGAAGCATGGTTTTTTAGGGTGGAAAAAATCTTCTGATTGAAGAAAATCACCTCCGCAACACGCAAAGCAGACCCCGTCTTTAAATTCCTGCCAGACAACATCTTTGAGCAAATAGCAGGATGGCTAGAACTCCAAACCCCTGTCACCAACGAATTGCTGAGGACCAGTTGAATACATCCTTCAGAGCCACCCTAAGAGCCAAGAAATTCTGCAACTATGTGGTGGCACACATAGGAGTGGAGAGACCATCACATATCTAAAAAACTGCAGTGGCTCGTCACACCACTGTCATGGTAATCACTTTATAGCAATGAATTACATATGAAAGGAAAGGAAAAGGCATCTTCTTCGAAAAGTTTTGCTGCAAGGAGGCATTCGCGCACGTGTTGGAGGTGCCTGTTCTCATGATGGTTCAAGAATCCCCAGGTGTGTCACAGAAACTCAACAGGCGCTGACGTGTCGTCGGAACATGCTGCGAAATATGATGCAATATTTCGTCGAGATCCTTCTAAGACTTTCTTGTCATCTCGGGAGCCTGTGACATTCGCTGGTAAGCCCCGCCCCCAGATCGCCCTATATATACGACTGACGAAGTATCAGAGATGAGATCATCAGTGAGAGAGTAACAGAGATCATCAGTGAGAGACAAGAGAAGAAGGAACAGACGAAGGATTAGAGGAGGCGCTCGAGAAAGTGGTCTGAGTCGAGTCAAGTCGTCCACAGTGAAAGAGAGAGACAGAAGTTAAGTCGTGCGTAGTCGGAACGGGAGATATTCCGATGTTGAACAAGCCTTCAGAGAAGAAACGTCCTACAAGGTGGTTTTGAGGAGTAACCTGCCCTTCGAGTATCAAGAATAGACATTGCTTTCTGCAATACGGAGTCAAGAAGACGTCTGGAGTTTTACAGTTCTCCTTTGTGAAGCTGTCGCTTCAAGGATTGATTTTCGGCAGTTGCAAAACTGGCCAGCAAGTATTTTCATCACTTCACTGTTTCCCCAGTTCATGCAGTGTAAGATTTTACCTTTTTTATGTAAATAGGAGAAACCATTCTGTATTTACCTTTGTTAGTAAGCTTGTAAATAAACCTTTGTTCTGTTTGTGTATCTTTCTATATTCGTATCCCCAGTTTCCACTGTTTGTGTCGAATTCTTTTTGTTTATCATCATATCGAACCAGTAGCAGACCTCTCCGGGTTCGTGACAACTACCCACCACAGATGGCCAACCTTAACATCCCTAGACCTAGTGAGAGAGGTCCTCCTCAAAACACTACCTGCCAAATGGTGGTGGCCATGCCCAACGCCTCCACCAAGAAGAATTCCTGAGATTAGTCGACACAATCCACAAGGCCCACAGGACAACGGAGCCCACACTGCCACCAACAGCAGCAGTAGCACCACGATGGGCCGAGCAGTCAATCAACACGTAATCTGACAGAGGGACCAGCTGCCCCCATTTGCAAACGAAACTTCCCCAAGCAACACCTCAAAGGGAAGATAAACCAAAAGAAAATGAACAACCAGAGGGAATATGCTGCTTCCACTGAAGATTCAGAAAGAAAACCCAATCAACTAAACACCAGCAGTGAGCAGAACAGTTTCCTCATAAGAGAAACTGCACCTGCCCACCATTGTCTTTCTTCCAAGTATGAATGAAAAGGCTCCACGGGCTTCTTCATTAGGGAGGAGAGGTCTGACATGGCGTTCCTCGTGGAAACTGGAGTATGCAGGTCGTTTTCCAACCAGTCCCGTTCCACCCACCAACCTCCATGTATCCAGTGCCAGTGGAGCATTACTCAAGATGTATGGAAGATGAGATATAAACGTGTCATTCAGTGGGAAAGACTACAGTTGGAACTTTATCAAGGCAGTTTTGACAATAGCATTATTGGGAGTGCACTTCCTAATAGCACACAACCAGATAGTTGATATAAGTTCAAAACAACTGATCCTGAGAACAACTCCGACATCATATCCTTATAGCCACACAGATGTACTGCCACCACACCATCACTGAAGCAGCAGAGATGCCAAATATGCCCAATTGCAGTAGCCACCCCCACCGAGAGGTCTTCAAAGTAAGCCTACAGCACGACTTAACCAAACCAGCAAAACATAACATCCAGTACTATATAGAAACTGAAGGACCCCCAAGCCACTCATTCTTCAGATGTTAGCCTGCAAAGAAGCTCACCTATGCCAAACAAGTGTTCAGAGAGATGGAGGAAGCAAGGATATGCCAAAAAGCCCCCAGCCCATGGGCATCACTCCTTCACATGGTACCAAAACCCAATGGAACAATGGCACCAGTGCGGAGACCACGGTGACTAAACGTTAAAACAAAACCAGCTAGATACCCATTGCCAAACATAGCAGACATAACCAACTTGATGAACGGAGCAAAGATTTTCACCAAAAGAAAACCTGCTGAAGGGATACTTCCAAGTCCCATTAAAGACGGAAGATATAGAAAAGACCATGTCCATCACCCCCTTTATCACCTACATGTTCAACTACAGCTGCAGCCTTCACAACAGGGGCAACATTCGAAAGACTTTAGACAAACTGCTCGGCAACCTTCCATTCTGTGTAGTCTATGTTGACAACATCCTTATATTTAGCCCCAACCTCAAGCAACATCACAAAGGCATCAAGAAACTATTCTATAGATATTCAAAGAAAGCAAACTCATAGTAAGGGAAGACAAATGCGAATGGGCAAAGAAAATGGTGGAATTCCTGGGACATCAATAAGCCCAGAAGGCATTAAACTCCTACCAAAAAAGGTTAAAGCAATCACCAACTTCTTAAAACCAACAGCAATTAAAGCAGTGCAAGAATTTTCAGGACTAAAATAATGAGCCCCATATATAAATGCCTATAGGAAAAACATAAGTTTAATTAGTCAGAAAATAAAGCTAAAGCATTAGTTTTAGTAAAACAAGCGATAACCTCTGCAACCACATTAATTTTTCCTCTTCCCCACTGGTCCCTCACATTGACAACAGGAGCAAATAACGTGACGATGGGCACCTTTCTTGAGCAGGACACAGAAGATGGTTTTCGCCCTTTGTCGTTCTTCAGCAAGAAGCTATCAGCAGCAGGACAGAAATACTCCACTTCAGGGAATGCCTAGCAGTCTACAAACCCATCTGCCACTTCCGCCACATGCTCGAGGGAAGACCATTCATAGTGTAAACAGACCATCAGTCCTTGGTGCACGCCTTCACAAAGCCAGCAGACACATGGCCAGCACGGCATCGGCTGAACACTTCTGAACCATCATATTTAAAAGGTTCAGAAAACATGGTGGCAGATGCATTACGAAGAAACTGTGTCAACACCATCCAGCTCGGGATAGCCTGTCCCAAAGAGACGACTCGGACCCACAGCGACTACAGCAGGACAACCTCTCCCTGACATGGAACAACCTGTCTATCATCAATGGAGACATGACCATCGCCTGCAAAACAAGTACCAGACGCCCTCGCCCTTACCTGTCAGAAGGCCTCTGAAGGAAAGCCTTCACACTCGCCCACAACCTGTCCCACCCACCAGGCCAATCAATCGGCCAAATCATAATAGAGCAGTGTATTTAGTAGGAATGAAGAAAGACATAAAAAATTGGACGAGAGAAAGGATTCTGTGTCAGTCGTCAAAAATCACAAGATACATCAAGAGTGGAATAGGACAGTTTAGCACAATGCACGAAGGCCTACAACCCAGAAGCTAATGGCATTATTGAGAGGCTACACTGGTCGTTAAAAGCATCACTCATTGCCAGATGTCAAGGCGAGAGCTGGAGAAAGGAGTTACCGTGGGTCATACTGGGCATATGAACGACACCACACGCAACAACTAACACATCTCCAGTAGAAGTCCTATACACCCAAGCACTTAACATTGCCAGCAAATTTCTTTCAAGATCCAAGGAGCTCGGCCTCCCCATCCAACACCCAAAAAGTGATAGAAAAGATAATGCCAGCCAAGACCACATACCAGAAATGTGTGCATTCCCAATGAGCTGCAGAACGCAAAATATGTGTTCATGTGGGTAGAAGCACACAGAACACCCCTCTCCCCAGCTTACTCGAGACCATGCCGCATCATCCAAATATGGCAAAAGGTGTACCAGGTGACAGTAGATGGCAGAACGTGGGTTTCTGTCGATTGTCTGAAGACAGTATACATACCAGACACTAACCTACAACCGTAGGCCTCTCCCAAGGAGGGAATTCTGTAGGTTCCACACTTAGACACCACACACCATCACACCGACCAGTAATCGTACAACCCCATACACCAACACAAAGATGAAAGAAACAGCATATGTTCCTACCTGCCTGATGGCAGACTACACTTCCTCTCGCAAAAGCTATTGACCTGTGTGTTTCTTGTATGAATAAATTAGTAAGCTGTGAACTCTGACCCTTACTCATACCCTTCCCTACAATACAAACTTACCAGTCAGTTGTGGTAGTGGAGATGGGTTGATATAAGTTTAAATGCAGAACTTGAATTCAAAGGAAATTTGCACAGCAGAATCTATATCAGCTTATATCTTTGCTGATAGCCTGGTGGTCACACTAGACAGTTGATCATTGTTTCTAAACAGAAGGTCCTGATTTGAATCCTGACCGGGACAGAAATATTTTTGGGTGTAAGTCCATTTAAGTACAACTAATTCCAAAGGTATAGTAAATTCGATATTAGATTATTTGTATGTATATATATATCGTGTGTGTATTTGTATGTTTGTGCATGTATACATTTACATTATATATGTATCTATATAAAGACGAAACATATCTTCTTACCATGCACAGTTTTCATCTCAAGATGGTATTGGTATTCCAGCACCCATTAAGTCTTCTGGAATGAGATTCCATGGCCTTCTGCCACTGGTTGCCACTTACACAGTTATCTAATTAGCAGGTACTTAATTTACTGCATAGGTAAACAGAGGCACAATGAGAATTTAACAGAACGTGCTTACCCGCATGCAAAAAACGGGAAATATCGTTTTCTATCTAACTTACAATCAAGGAGAAATACAACTGATAAGTGCTGCTGCGCCGATTAGGACAGAAATATTTGTACTTGTCAATAATTTTCGTTGGATGTAAGACATTACCAAGGTTTTGTGAAATCCGTGTTAAACGATGTTTGTGGATTCATATTTACTCATTAAAATAACTCATATATTTATATATATATATATATATATATATATATATATATATATATATATATATATATATATATGTGTGTGTGTGTGTGTGCGTGTGTGTGTGTGCGCGCGCGCGCGTGTGCGTGTGTAGCCATAAGGAAATTGAAGGAGACATCTTTGGCATTTGCATTTTTTATTGCTAACGTTTCAAGGCTTAGTCTCATTATCATAGCTGTAAAAAATATATACAAATACACTTAAACATAAACATCATAAAAGACGGACTAAAAAATAATATGCTAAAAACAGGTTAAACAACCAAACTGCCTCCACCCCTCTTTTCTTAGTATAAGTTTACCCTGGACTTTTAACGTTTCTCCTTGTCACTCGTATTATTTCTTTTCTCTTGCGTGGTAATACCTTTCTCCAGCCATTTTAAACTGAATGTCTTTTTATTTGTTTAGCATTTTTTTTAGTCCGAGTCTTTTATGATGTTTTAGTGTATTGTATATAATTTTTAGAGCTTTGATAATGAGGCTAGGCCTTGAAACGTCAGCAATAAAAAATGCAAATGCCTGAGATGTCTTCCTCAAGTTCCTTATGGCTATCTTTTGGCTGTTGACTGCCAGCATCCATCCTTGTATGTATGTATGTATCTATCTATCTATCTATGTAGATATGTATATGTGTATGTGTGTATATTCATAGATGATTTATGACTAGCAGTCTAGCGGTGTTCTGATTGTTTGTATAGCTTTTCATTATTTTCAGCGAACGTTTAGAAGATTTTTAACATCTTGTTCTTTAAATTCTGTGCCATAACTATCCGAACCTGTATATTCCTTCTTCAACTTATATTTTACACAAGACGTAATTTTACTCAGCACCCAGTTGATACTCTCTCTCTCTCTCTCTCTCTCTCTCTCTCTCTCTCTCTCTCTCTCTCTCTCCATTTCGCAACGAAATTACAATACGTGGTTCCCCGATACACCATTTTACAAAAGCGGAAGACCCCGTAATGCGACTGAAAAACCGATCAAGCAGACGGGAGCAGCGGCCATGAGATTTCTCTTTCATTCTCGTTCTCTTAACTCTCTCGCTCTCTTTCTCTCTTTCCCTGTAACATTAAGCTCATCAGTAAAGACTTAACTATGTTTACTCTTAATATGTGAGCTCCTTGTATTCCCTAAGCCCACCTAATATATCAAGAATATTAGTTTGAATCCGATTATAGGATTTACTGCGCGGAAGAAATAGAGACATGCTCCAGAATTTGTGTGTGTGTGTGTGCGCGTACGTATGCTGGTTTCTGCTTGGTTTCAACTGTTCCCTAAATTCTCTCTCTCTCTCTCTCTCTCTCTCTCTCTCTCTCTCTGTCAGGATACTTGATTCGCTTATAAACAGGAAACAATTTCAGGGTTGTTCCATTTGCCTCTTTGATTTAATAGTTTTATTGTTGTTTTCTGTCATTGCAACCTCGATATATTTTTGCGTATCCTGATATTAAGTGCAATAAAAACTTGTAAATTAACAACACAGCTGCCATCATAATTATATCGGCAACGTCTAACAGTTAAACTTTGACAGGAAAATTAATTTCTTTAAAGTTTTTACAGAAAATCTAAAGGCTTGAAGCCAGAGGTCAATTCATTTTTTTAATGTCATTATAAATAATTTGAAGAATTGAAGCTGGTTCATATATGTATTTACGTGTTTTCATACATGCATGTGTACGTACGTGTATGCATACCTGTACCCACATCACCCTTTATAAATCGGTCACAGTGGTGTTTTACCCCGTGAATTCCCTCCATAATTGAGCAAGCTGTTCGCGTAGATAATCGTAGATTTAACCGTAAACCAGAAATACATTTTTAAAGTGCTTATCAGATTATCATCTAGCAAAATAATCCCAGTACAGCACGACTGAGGATTGTTCCAAACTTAACCCGGATTGATTTTTTAAAATCATGATTATGATTTATGAAGTTGCCCCGTAATTACTGCAATCTCCTGCAGGTAGCACCATTAATGAAGAACGTTTTCAACTCCATTTTTTATTTTTCTGGCCACGTCTGTATTTTTCATCGTGACCTATAGAGTAATTCATAACTTTTTCTATTATTTTCGAAGCTAAGTTTCTCTTATTTGAAGATAACGTAACACATTTTATTAAAATGCGTTAACACCAAACTGATATTGTGTAAGTAAGGCTCAAATAAAAGTATTAAGTTAATTGCATCAAAATATAAGAAAAGCTGATTGATGGTGGTTTATTGACGATACTTTTAATATTTGATTTGCAAGATTTTTGTCTCTGCCTACTTTTTTTTTTATAATAGTTAGTTGACTGTTTTTAACTGCACCCAGTTTAAAGCATGAACCCAAACTTTTAACACAGAGTGCTCATTATTATTATTAGCGGAACTGTAACCTTAGTTAAAAAAAAAAGCAGCAAAACGCTGAAGCCCCTGGAGCCGAAATATCGAAATTATTTAGTACCAAAAAAGAAACGCATGCGGTAAAAAATAAGCTGCAAAAGAGATATAACAGTAAAAGAAACATATGAGGTAAAACAAATGTATTATGAAATAATAATTAATAGAACATCCATAGAAATGGTTAATATCTAACCTACAAAGAAGAGGCAAGGCCGTTAGATTGACTAAATATCTATTACTTTGTGCGGCGATGAATAGTTTGGGAAGGTCTGAATGAAGGTGATGATTGGTTTTTAAAAGTATTTATATCAGAATTGCACAGTAAAACGATGAAGCCAGGGTTTGACATTAAGATCTGGGAAAGGAGGTTAGATAGAACTCAGTTTTTTTGGTGGGGTAACAGTTTAAAATGTGTGACAGCTGCTGAAGACGAAACAAGGAAGCGATATTTAATTTATGGCGGTGTAAAAAGCCTTTTCCTCAGAATAGACAAATCACTAAGAATCTTGAATGGAATAGAATTCTAAATGATTTGTATTTGATTACTGAAGCACATCTATTGAAAAGATCTGGATTTTGGTAATAAGAATCCACTGTTTTAGAGCTACTAACAGTTATACCTTTTATTTTGGTTTGGTTTAACTTCATCCCACATAATATGCACTATGCATTAATTTTAGCTAAATCTTTGTTGACCACAGGTCCATACTCAGGATATGTGATTGAAGCACATACCATCATATTCTTAAGCAACAAAATTGCTTCCAATCCAAACCGTATATTGCATACATAAACAGTAATTTTCCAAGAACACTAACGCGAGAAATGCCAGAGATTACATTCAGTAATAAGAAAATGCTTCCCCAACTTCCATCTGTCTTAGTTTGAAAAGAACCTCGTGATTATCAAGTTTGAAAACAAGGGCCTCTTGATTATCACAACCAAAAGCTGCACTTAGGTGAAGCCCAGTCATAAAACTTCATTACTAGAATCAAGATTGTTATACAACATTGGGTATTGAATGGCATACATGACAAGTGCCATTACCTAGTGTAAGTCAAACTGCAAGCTAAGGAACAGTTATTTGCTTTCAATAGGCAATCAGATGTTTTCCCAACAGACGTTCGAAAACTTTATATGATGTGGGACGTACAGAAATTCGATGATATCTGGCGGGGCAAGAACTAGTCTGCCACTTGCAGTTTATAAAGTAACACTGCCAGTCCTCCAACTTGTTAAAAAATAAAACATTAAAAAAATTACAGCTTAATTAGAAGCTAAATAAGTATTCACTAAAAAATAAAATTAAAATACCATGAAGGTTTACTCTTGCAGAATCATAAGTGTCAGACAGAAGCTTTTTAATTTCACTGGACTTAAAATCAGTTTTAGCATCAAGAACGCAGGAATGGGGCATGGTTTCTAATTGCTAATCCTACTGTCAAACACCAGCCAAAAGGTTGTCTTTCCCTCTTGATAGTTAGTGATATTACTCTGGTTTAACCAAAGCACTTTGCTACACCAAAATGTGTAGATTTGTAATTTGTCCACCTGAGTTGCATTAGGATATAATTATTTCATGTTAAGTAGAGACATTTCCTCTCAAAAGATGGTGAGCATCCTAGTTTTCCATATAAACATATCTACAGTCGTTATTTAACCAGGCTTTGATTTTATTATATTTCTATAATTGAGAAGGAAGTTATCCATCGGTTATGTTTATAAAACATTCATGTAAAGGAATGACAAGGTCAACTTCTTTAACAATTTAGAGGAGAAAAAGGACTCAAATTTCATTTCCAGTTACCTTGAGAATTTATGTTTCTTACAAGAGTAAGATAGGTCAGTCCAGCCTGGTCGGTTTTGATTACTAAAGAAACTATAGTATGATGAGAAGCCTCAATGGAGGATCAATTGGAGGATTAGTCAGAGGAATTGGTGAATAGATCCAAGCGATTACCATGCATGTGTATGTTGTCATAATTCTCTCACCACTGAGTTCAGGATTAAAGTTAAAAGCTCTCAGACCATGATAATCAGTGGGAGAATCAAAAGTGAACCACACCTTATGGTGAGCATTGAAATTGCCTACACAGACAAAATAGGCCTTTCTCTCATCTTTCTGTTTTATAGCCATAGTGATGCAAAGACAAAAAAAAAAAGTATAATCTAAATCTGCATTATGACAAATGGAGCAGTATTACAAATTTTTCTCTCGTGGATCTCAATGCGTGCACATTCACAACAGATTGTGAGAAGCAGGTTGCTCTGTCTAGTGTACAATCCCATCCCCACTTGTCTTAAGGATGATGTCATGCTTAAGAAGTATTGGTTTCTTTAAGCCTTGAATGAGGGCCTAAGATGAATCTGTGCATATTTAAATGAAAAAGAAGAGCAGCAATGATGGTTTTAAGAGAGATGATAAAGGATAAAGATCAAGAAAAATATAAGGATAGGGCATTGTTTGCCCTGCAACTGGCTACATGATTTGATGTAGCAAGTGGAACAGAAAAGTGTGCTTGAGAATACTCCCAAGTAAAAGAACTTGAGCCCAGGACAGTGGGAGTATGTGGCACGGAGGCTATGACGCTATCCAAGACTAGGGAAGGGCTCTTCACAATACCTATAGTATCTTTACCGTAAACTTGTGAGCAAAGTCATCAGCCTCTGAAGTAGCTACTGAAGAAACTCTGAAAAAGTTACTGAAGATATGGCTGAGTGTACTAATATTTTGTAACACATATAAACCCAGAAATTCGTAGGTTCGACCCTACATCAGGTATGTGTACAAATTACATGTAATTCCCTTCTGGTGAATGATTGACGTTTCTATGGCTATGTAGCAGCGAGTACTGTGCCTGCTAAAGAAATCTGTCATTATGCTGTTTTAACTATACTTATTTGAGCCTATTGCCGGACATACCGTACTGGAGCTAGTTTAACATGAAGAATGTTCTCTTAAAGAACTTGTAGTTTATTGCTTATTGTTGCACTAATAATTATACTTCTGTGCAAGAATGCCAACAATGTCGTATTCGCGATACAGTCAGTCTTTGATTGAAGAAGTAAACTAAGTTTGATCTGATCAGTACTTGAGTGGGTGACTGAAAAGGGGTGCCCATTTAGCTCCTAAGCCAATTTAATCAGTTGTTTGGGAATGGCATGAGACTACTAATTTCATCCCAGAATCCTATTTTACAAACAAAATGGAAATACCCTTCAGAGACACCTTAAAGGGAACGAGCAGACATGCATACATATATATCTACTATATATTATGTGTGTGTATGTGTTCAAGCATAACTGAAACTCATAGAGTAATTTCAACCAAACTTTGTATATGTATGACTTACTACCTAGAAAAGAATAGTGTGGGAGTAAGCCGTCTCTACCACCAAATGGGGTGGGGGTGGGAAGGGCTTCCCTTAAACGGGCTGGTTCTGCTCATAGACTTGGTAACTAAATAAACTCTACGAGTTTATCATACCCAATTTCAGTATGCATATTAATTACTATCTAGAAAAGAATACTGTGGGGGTAAGAGATCACTGGCGCCAAAGGGTTGGGAGGAGTGCGACATGTAACAATAACTGAAAACAAGGTAATAGTGCCTAATCCATAGTTTTCAAGGTTGCTGAGATGATTAGTGACACTCCCAGTGCCATTTAAGTCCAAGTTCCCCAATAGAGAGTGAGTAACAGGAAGGAAGAGAAAGAGAGTTGCAAGGAGTTAAAAGGATTAGGATGCCTCAAAGACTTATTAGTCCATCCAAGAAGACATTGTGTGCTCACTTATCTCTAGGAGCAGGTTTTACAATTTATTCACAGTGTTCTAATGATTTTGTCTGGCTTTCTTTTGAACTCTTCCACACTGTTGCTGCCTACATCTTCTGGTGGCAGTTAATTCCATTTGCCACATAACTTATATGCAAAGAAGTTCCCACAATGAGGTGTGTTGTATCTCTTCAGTTCTAGTTTCCATCCATTATTTCTTGTCTGGTTTTCGTTTAACGTAAATAGGTTACTTAGAGAGAGAGAGAGAGAGAGAGAGAGAGGAGAGAAGTAAAAGGGAAAGAGTGAGGAGGGCTAGAAGAGAGAGAGGGAGAGAGAGTTCATCGGTTGTCATTCAGAGTTTTCCCGTTCTAGCCCAAGGTGGTCAACTACTAGTGTATATATATATATAATAAATATATATATATATATATATATATATATATATATATATATATATATATATATATATATATATATATTTGCTGGAACGTGAGTTATCTGAATAATTGGCCAGGGCGAAAAGGGATTCCAAAGATATCCTAGAATCGTTGCTTTTGCAAGATATACTGCATACTATACTATTTTGTTTGAAGAAAGGCTTATTCCAAATTTTTTTCGCCTAACATTCACTTGATGTCAGTCTGAAGAGGAATGCTGTATCTCTTCTGTGAAATTATCGTTTTCCTTAGGCTATTGTTTCGGTTTGTATGCATTAACTGTCTAACGATATTTCCGAAGAACCAGTGAAAAGGTTTTAAAGAGAGGTTACTCGGACCTATTATAGATTTATGTTAAGGTCAAACAAACTGCGAATTAAAGTATGGTAGTGTACAAAGTTAATATAACTGATGACTTGGTAAGACTTACAACAACTACTGAGAGACATAAGTCCGACCAGACTAGACTCAGACTTGCTACGCACGTTCAGTTGCTTGATGCGTGGCTAATATCAGCTGATTGTTTATTGAGCTTGCAAGTCTTCTTGGGTTGCAGCGACGGTATCCATGAATACCGAGTAACTCGAAAAAAGTTTTGCGAGAATTTTCGATTTGTTTCAGATAGCATTTTGAATGCAAGAGATAGCGTGGCTGCAAGTTTCCTTTAGCATTGACAGCATTCGTCAAAAACGACAGCTTCGAAGCAGTCAGTGTGAGATTTTACTGTTTCAGTCAAGAAAGTCTCTTGGAGTTCGGTGGATTTGCTGCTGTTGTATATATGAACCGCGACTTGTTCATTCTGGTTTTCGTGAGAATTGACCGATTTGTTTGAGACCAAGTGTTTGGAAGACTTCTGATTTGCAGCGACGGTATTTAACAAGAATGACTAATTATTGTAAATAATCGGTACTATTCGTTCGAAATTTGGGAATAAGGAAAAAGGAGATAGCATATCTTTTAACTACAAGAGTTTTCTTCAATCGTTTTGTCGTTCCTAAAAGTTGAGAATGGACTGTCAACTTTTATTTGAAGTATGATAGTGTTGATAAGTTGTAGGATATTGCGGTAGAATACGCGTCTTTTAAAATGATTAATCATTCATGATATATAAATAGGAGATGTTTTTACACGAATAAAGGTAAAATAACTGCACCTTATTACTATATCATATATAGTAATAAGGTGCCGGAAAATGTTCATACCAGAGGTCAGTGTGGGAATGTTGCCTATTGTGGCCGTTAGACCGTCCATATGCCTAATAAATATATTCGTGTCACACATCCAATAACCTGCCGTCTTATAAGTTGGATATTTCTCGACCTTCATTTCATAAACACCCAAATAATCGAGATATATCAAATAGATACAGTCATTAACAGCGAAGGTCGAATAAGCGCTATGAGTGAAAATGGAGGAACAGTGTAACCATTAATGTGATGAGAAAATCTTTCGTCAGAAACATAACGACGTCGATTTGGTTTTCCAGATTAAAACGACGATGAAATAATAATATTAAAACTATATTTTATCAGAGGGAATGATGACCTGCGGCTGCTCACCGTTTACATTAGAGGCTGAACATTTCCTTTTGCATTATATCAGAGAGCACTCTAAATGATTGAAGTTGTGTCCTTACCTGATAATTAACTTTTAATTAGTTCCAAAGATTATTAGCAAAAATTCTCCAATCTCTCGATATTGAGCATCAATTAATATCGGATGCTTTTGCACTGGACCAGGATTAAAATTCATTAGAGGGTCTCTCAATGTGAAAAGTGTAGAAAAAAGGAGTTTTTCTCTGCGAGGAATTCCTCCTCCCTCCCACATCACCGTCCCCACCCTGACCGGCGTGTTTCCCCCTCCCTCGGCCGACCAAATCTGCGGCCGGAATGAGTAACTGAACCGGATTTCATAGGAAGGAGTATGTCATCAAAAGAAGAGGTTGCGTAGAAAGCGACGTCGAGGACGTTACCCTTCACCGGAATAATTGCGTGGAGAGAAGGGCGGAGAGCTCTCCAGGAAGAAACAAAAAATCTTGATAGTGACAGACAATAATTGAAAATTCAGTGGGGAGGTCTCGATTTCGCTCTAACCTAATGACGCATAGATCAGCTGACCTCACTTTCTCCTTGTTGTATACTTTGTGATTCAGAAATCCAAGTCATATGATAATTTAAGTCATTAGGATTGCTTGTATAGAGTCTTCCTTTCGGTGGAAATTTCAAAGGATACCGTTTTCCTTTCAAGAATAGCTAACAGTTGCTTTTAATTTGATGTAATTTTTTAATGATGCATTGTTATAGAAGTCATTGAAACACTGAGAACGACACGTGATCATAGCCAAGACTCTAAACTGACTGTTTGTGGGTAACAAGATTCAGCTTGTAATAACATTACTCACCTTCTCTAAAATTCGAAAAAATAAACAAAAGAATATAATGAAAGAATGAAACGGTAAGCGAAGACTGCCTTCTGATAAATCCAGTCACACCCAACTTTATATAGTATTGTGTTGGTTGTCTATAAGAGGATTATATGAAATTGGTAAGATTTATAAAATATCTTAGGACAGCTCAAAAGCAATTCGTATGCGGTATTCTAAGGCTGTGTGCAAGTTATACTTGATATGTCTCAAGATCTGTTTCCTTGTCGGTGATTTGAAACATGAGAAATCGTGCGTTCGCAGTGGCATTTCTAAAGGGTTCGGCAACTGTTGTGAAACATTTATGGGAAGGTATTTAGCCCTGCCTTAAAACTTCTTTGGGATCATTTGAGATGCAGACGGCTGTGAAAAATGGCAAACAATAAATCACGCAGGCATTTACGTGCTTTTATGCACAATTTATGATACTTGAAGACGTCAATATTTAGTTGATTTTTACTTAGATTATAAGTATATAATCTCCTATGTCTACTATATTATGTACTAAGACAAAACACTATAGAATTCAAGATAAACTGAAACGTTTGGCATTTTGTGGGAAAGGTAATAAATGGTTTCTATGAAAATACGGAGCCTGGAAGGTTTTGTTCATAAAACAAACTCTGTAATGAGGGAAGGAGATTATGGTCATTCCCGAAAAAACAAAATTCCACATTTTCTTCCTTATCAAATGTGGATGGAGGTGAATGATGCCTGCAACATTCTCAGGAAAGGATTAAGGAGTAATCCTTTCCCACTCATCTTCATGTGGTAGTTTAGAATGCTAAATAACCTAAGTTTACGTAAGAATTTTTCTGTAACAATTAAATTACCATATACCGAGAAGTCACTGTGAAGGGACGCCTTCGTTCTCTCAGTCTCTGTCAGCCTACCAGTTGTGAGTGTTGTCACCACGTAAGCGCTTCAGTGGCGTGGTTGGTATGGTGTTGGCGTTCCACCTCAGTGGTTGCGAGTTCGATTCTCGGCCATTCCATTGAGGAGTGAGAGATGTGTATTTCTGGTGATAGAAGTTCATTCTCGACGTGGTTCGGAAGTCACGTAAAGCCGTTGGTCCCGTTGCTGGATAACCACTGGTTCCATACAACGTAAAAACAACATAAAAAAAAAAAAACCGCAACACGTCCACGGAATTTTTGTAGTTGTCTAATACAGTTCTGGGGATCCGAAGGAAACCATTAAATCACTGTAGCCGAAATGTCTCAGGACATAAGCAACTGAGATCATTAGAAATAGATACGAGGATGAGGGCCAAATCGATGATTTAGTATAGCTTTATTAAGGAGAAAGGGCAGACACTCAAAATTATAACAGTATGTAACTGAAATTTTTTTAGTTAAATATCAGTTTAATGTGCTCCGTTTTCAAGTTTGAACTTCTCCCAGGGTTTAATCTATCTAGGAATTGTTGCATTACTTTCTTTATGTTTGTTACATTGGCATCACAACATGAAAGGTCAACTACGCGGAAAGTATTTAGGTTAGATTTACTTTCTTGCCGAGTTCCTTGGAAGATAAATGACGAGTTTTATTGTTCCTAGTTAACCTTTATTTTATTTTATTTATTTATTTTTTTCCCAACGATTTTTTCTGGAGATTGATTGCTTAAAAAGAGTAAAACACAACATTCTGTTCTTTTTATTATTATTTGTAAACGGGGATAGGACAACTTATAAATAACAGCCGCCACGAACCTTGCGCAGAATCCTACCAGCATACGTGAATGAAGATAAAGGAAGGAAATATCTCTCTCTCTCTCTCTCTCTCTCTCTCTCTCTCTCTCTCTCTCTCTCTCTCTCTCTCTCTCTCTGTATATATATATATATATATATCTATATATATCTATATATATATATATATAATATTATCTAAATTGCGTGTTACAGTATATCCAACTAAGGTCACAGGAAAAATTAATTTTGTTGAATGTGCTTTGCAAGAAACAAAACTTTTTAGTCATTACTACCATCGTGGCTTTTAACAATCAAAATGTAGCTACTTATTTTACAATATAGTGATTTCCCACGTAGGGTTCCAAGTTTTTGCAAGAATTTTAACATTAACGTTGTTTCCAAATTTGGATCCTTGCATGAATTGCAATTGTTTTTATATAGGACGATCTGGGAAGGGACTGGAGACAAGAATAAAGCATACATATAGTGTGAGAACGGGGCAAATGTCGAATGCTGTATTTTTACATATTAATTTTAATCATATGATTCACTGGGAGGGGCAAAAGTTGTTTTATATTGTAATAATATAACTTGCAGAAATGTTATTGAATCTGTTCTGATTAAATATCACGATGACTTATTGATTGTAGGCCAGGGCAGAGTCAAAGTAATAGGGTCTGCTCAACTCGGCAGTGGGGGCGGAGCTAATACTGTGACGTCAGAAGAGTAACACTACCCGTGCTCCTCCATTGAATTACTTAAAGAAGCTTTAGTTTTTATACATTTAATCCATATCGCATGGTTTTTTTTTTTATAAAATCTGATAAAACCTGTAAAGAGGTCACATGCTTGATGTTTTTTAATAACCATTCAAAGTATATAGGGTCTGCTCAACTCAGCAGTGGGGGCGAAGCTAATACTGTGACGTCACAATATTAACACTTCCGTGTTACTCCACTGAATTACTTAAAGAACCCTTAGTTTTTATACATTTAATCCATATAGCATGGTGTTTTTCATAAAATCTTGATGATCAAATCTGTAGAGGTCACATATTTGATTTTTTTATTACCCATTCTCTCATTTAGTCACCAAACCTTATTTTATTGCACAAAATATACCAGTTTGAACACACATAGCTACTCCAGCTTTCTTCATATGTTTATTCTTTACTTATTTATTTACTTACCTATATACTGGTTTGCTGTATTCTCTTCAAGTCCATTTCTTTTAACATGACAACTCTCTCTCTCTCTCTCTCTCTCTCTCTCTCTCTCTCTCTCTCTCTCTCTCTCTCTCTCTCTCTCTCTCTCTTTCAGGTAGTAATATTATCAAGATTTTAAATAATTCTTAAGAAATGTATTTAGTTCTGTCACTGTGTTCATACCTCACTTTGAAAAGCAAATTTTTTTATGATAAAGGTTAGAATGATAGATTAATTATATTTTCCAAATCTTATCGTGAATACTTATTGTTATGCAATAAATACAAAGAAAATGTGGATACAGGCAGTGTAAAACATGGCAGTTGCATTTGCACGACTTGGCCACAAAAAAGAAAACAATATCAAAAGTATAACAATTGCATCATATACGATATAAGGTATCAAAGGAATAAATGATGAAGAAAATGATACAGGGAACACATTTCCAGCAAATTTCTCATTAGCACTTCATATCACATAAATGTACTTCCGGACACATAATTTTACATATAACACAAACTGTATACATAAAGGTATTAATTATGCATGCCTCAAACGATTATAATATTTTCGAAAAAAGTACAAAAAGTTATTCGTCAGTCTGGCTGGATTTATCTGATGACGTTTCACAAGGGGCGGGGCTAGATTTCAGATCTCTCACGAACACTTAATTTTTTATAATTTTTGCGTGCGTAGATAATATTTTCTGTGCGCGATTACGGGTTTGAAAATAATTGTAATTGTAATGTGTCATATACCAATTGAAAGGGCATTTTTTGTACTTTTAGATAGTATATGGCAAAACGTAATAAGATGAAAAATTATGTAAGAAAAATGTGGTAAATATTTACATAACATTTATAACATTTAGTCCGTCTTTGACTTGGAATTCCTCGAAAATTTCTGTGAACACCTATCAGTTTTATTTATGCATTATATAGTGAATTTTATCAGCTTTCTAATCCATTTTTCAGTTTCTTTCTATCACCATCCCTTAGTCAGATACGCTACGAAACGTGAATGTATGGAGGTTGACGGATGAAGTAATTGCACATTTTTGTGTGCGTAGATAATTTTTTCTGTGCGCGCTTGTGGGTTTGAAAGTAATCGTAATTGTAATGTGCTAGATGTCATTTGAAAGACCATTCTTTGTACTTTAACGTAGTATACAGCAACATGCAATAAAATGAAAATTTATATAAAAAAAACGCCATCGCAAAAATAGTTATATGAAAATGTTATCGTAAATATAGTTTCATAAAGATATGGTCCTTTTGTAACTGATGACGTTTCACAAAGACCGGGGATTGGTTTTAGTACCGCCTCGTGAGCAGACCCTGTATATTTTGACCCTGGGCCAGGGTATGTACAAACTTGACGCATTTGTAAGATTGTTTCTTTCTAATCACCTGTTGAGCAGTTGTGTATCTGCTGTACTGGTTTTAACCGGACTGTCAATATCGGTGTTTACGTTTTCTCAGCTTTTATGTTTACTTTGTTAGATGTTCTCGGTGTGTTTGTAGCATTGTACCTCGAAAATGTGTGGCCTTTGTTATATATATATATATATATATATATATATATATATATATATAGATATATTATATATATATAGATTATATATATATATATAGATAATGCCACGAAGGAAAAATAGCTGCTTCAGTAAAGGGCTTTTCAGCCGAAAGATCTCGCAGACTCCTTCGTTTATTTTTCCTTCGTGGCATTATCTTTATTTATGGATTTATCACGTTCCTAACTTTCGTGATTCTGTTATACATATATATATATATATATATATATATATATATATATATATGTGTGTGTGTGTGTGTGTGTGTGTGTGTGTGTGTGTATGTGTGTGTGTGTTTGAGAGAGAGAGAGAGAGAGAGAGCGAGAGCTCATTATTATCATCATATACCTTTTCCCGCTAAAGGGCATATATGCAAGTGTTCATAAGAAATTCTGAAATTCGAACTTAGTTAACTTCGTAAGTGACTTTACTTTGTGTTCAGTTATGTATTTGGAATACTCAGTTATTTTACTTTCGAGTTAATTATATATTTGTGATATTCATATAAATTTTGAACGTAATACATAATGCAACCAGGAGTTCAAGATACAAAATGTTGATATTCTGGAGTCCTTCGTGGTAAATGTTTTTTGCCTATCTAAGATCGTCCTCCTGAGTCTTGTTATGTGTCTGTTCAAGAGTTTGGCCATTTGTCTGGAAAGAATTACATTGCTTATTTTATTAAGTTTCCATTTAAGTGTATGTGATCACAGAATACAACATAAAATCCCGTTGATGAGAGTTTATTATGGCTTTATTACGTCTGTACCAGAGATAAGACTTGCAGTACTGTTTCAACTAGGAATTTGAAGTAAAGTTCTAACCAAGCTTCTATACATCCATATATATATATACATATATATACTATATATACATATATATATCTATATATATATCATATATATATATATATATATATATATATATATATATATATATATATATATATATTATATTATATAAATATGCACACACTAACATTAGGTTACAAATATACTAATTTAATTTCAAGTTCAATCAGTGGTCAGAGATAGTTACGAAGCAACAACCTTTCAGTGACAGTAACATATTAATTCACCTTCGGGTTATATTATTCCGATATTGATTAAGTTTGATATTACATATTTGTAGCTTGATGTTTGTGAATCTAAAAAAAGTAATGTTAAATGTGACAAATTATATATATATATATATTATATATATATATATATATATATATATATATATATAATATACACAGAAGTGTATTTACTATTTAACATATGTAGATTACTGTTTGTTAATATAAAAGAAATTTCATGGCATTGTGACAGATATTTATACACACACATGTATCTTATATATATATAATTACCGAAGTGTTATTTAATAATTAATTAAAATATGTAGATTACTGTTGTTAATAAAAAAAGAATTTTCATGGCATTGTGACAGATATTTGTATACAAATATATAATAATATATATATATGTATATATATATATATATATATAATATATAATATGAATGTTTGTATATTTGTTTGGATACTATAGAAATTCGAACCGATTGACAGACCAGACAAAATTTCCTGTCAGCCCAGAAAGGTTTATAACTCAAAATCAAACCCTTATCTCGTGACAGACATACAAACACAGAGAAAACAAATGGAATTTTCGTTTTTACATCACCTTTTCCTCCAGTGATTATAGGTTAATTTTAATTTTTCCTTGACGCTCCACCTTTTCATCCAGGCTTTGTCATGCATATGATTAACTTACACAATAACTCCAAATACCCTTAAACAAATTTTTATGAGAGTTTACGTGAAATTTTATCATAATTTATGAAAATTATTAATGTGACTAATTATTACCTCAATAAAGTCAACATTGAAAGTCTGTGTCGATTCAAATGGGGTTGATAATCCTCACCTCGGGAAAAAGTGGTAACATACCAAATGCTATCTAGGTACTTAATCCACAAAAAAAAACTTAGTTGCTGTGTTAGTCGTTATGAACACAAATTTAGATATCAAGAACTAATTCGTCGACGAGAGAAAACAACTCCATCGCCATCCGCGCATGCGTATCGTCAGACTAAATTCTTCTATGACAAACCTACCCCTTCATTAAAAAATTACTCACAACTAAAGTACAAAAAAAAAAAAAAAAAAAAAATTTCAGTGTTCATCTTAAACCAAAAGTATCTTGATTTCACCTTGCCAATAAAGTACAAATTCTTAAGTACCTTGAGATATTGCTGTCATTATGTTAAAGTCCTTAAACCACTAAAAATCACCATATATAGACAATTTCTATTAGACCATTCAGACTTCGGTTTACACTTTCCCCTCAAAAACGTCAAAGGAAACTGAAACCAGTTCGTTACCACACACAGTAAACCCAAAACAGTTGCAGCTCTTTTTACGGTGTCTATAATTACAACCGTGATAATAATTTAATATTTCTATAGACAACGGACATTGTGTCTTAATAACCTACGGATATTCTAAAGTTGTTTGCCTACCATCTAGGTTTTATACGTTAACGATTGAATGCCAGTCTGGAAAATGAGGTGATAATTAGGCAACTGAACGGCGCCTGGTTAACTGAAATTGTGCTTATGCCTAAAACACATTTAATCCCCGTAGACTTGCTGACGTGTCTTTCATCAGTTGTGTGTTTTTTTTTTAATGTGAAATTATTATCAAATTCAGATCTGAATAAAAGGAAAAGAGAGAGAGAGAGAGAGAGAGAGAGAGAGAGAGAGAACGAGAGAGGGGTGGGCGGGGGGGGGGGGGGCGGAGGGGTGATGGCTGGCGGTAGTACAGGTTTTCGCAGACGGGTGTGATTTTCGCATTGCAATATGACTTGATACGTCACTGGTGTGGCATTATCTTGTTCATGGTGGGTATATATAATTTGTGAAAAGGTCCCCTAAAAGTCTCTGCAGAGATTCATCCGTTATTCATTTCCATAAGGGATTTTCTTCACACACTAACCCTTCGGAGCACTTGAACTTCTCTTCGTTGCGGAAATCTGTATGACACTGTCTTTCCCCGAGCAGAGTCTTCTTGAATAATCGTTGCGGATCGTATGACACTGCACCCTTTCCCCGAGCAGAGAGTCTTCTTGAATTAATTAAAGACAGGTTTATTAGTAACAGGAAAGAAAAATTATTTACGATGACGGTACACATTCTTTACATAACAAAACAATTCAAAGGAAATGTAGGACAGTTTTTTTTTTTTTTTTTTTCGTTCTTCAGAGTCTTTCCGGGAAGCGCCCGGTGTGGTCAGCTTGTATTATAATATATATATATATATATATATATATATATATATATATATATATATATATATATATATTACACACACACATATACATATACATATACACGTACACACTGGTGCACCACCTATTTTGAAAAATGGCTGTAATATCTTTCTGCATAGTTATATACTGTTGAGAGAGCTCCGGGCCTTGGCTAGACGATACTATATCTTAAGCCTACCTTTAGACGAAAGAAGTAAGTTGAATAATTCTTAATTATATTATGATTTTTTTAACATACACGCAAACAATTTTTCTGTGAGACACTCGTGTGTGTGTATGTATGTATGTATGTATGTATGTATGTATGTATGTATATATATAGTATGTCTTTACGTATATCTTTGTTCTCAGAAAAAAGTACTTATATTATTACAGGGATGGATTTAGAATGAAACACACCTGTCACTGGTACATTCATGCTTTAACCGCTGAAATGTGGATGATTAGGATACGAGCAGCAGTTTTCAGCTTTCACGAACGAGTCCCGTAGACTCTTTTCTACTTTGAAGAACTTTCTATCACTTTCCATTTATAATCTTAGTGGGATCTGGTTTATTCCAGCCCTTTCTAATTCTTTCATTACATCTAAGAATGTCATTGCTTAGGAGTTTCTCTTTCTTTTTCAGCAAATCCTTAGTTCGGTAAATGTCGCCTACCCCAATGCAAGGAGTTGCTTTCCAGTATTATTAAAAAAAGAAGTTAAACAGAGAACTCAATTTAAATTCTAATTTTCAGGAGATTAGGTCTTTTACTTTGTTGCACATGCCAACCTATTTAATATATGTATACGTTACAATGGAAAAAATTGCCGTGAAAGCAGATATTGTTGCAAACTGATGCTGTTTCGGCGTTGTTATTTTTTTCGTCGTTATTCTTATGAAGAAAGCGTATTCCTTTATGTTAGTGACAACCAAACACTGCATTAGATACTACTCAGTAGTAACATATTTCATTTCTTTTAGGGTGCTTGTAAAGTAACTCTTCAGCGCATATTTTGAGTCTTTTCTGAGTATTTTAGTATTTCGAAAAGTAAAGCAAACCTCAGCATCATTTGCATTAGAAAGTTCCAAAGTTTTGTGTGGTTTTATGTTTTTATCATCATCGTTGATAAGTCCTGCAAGCTCCTCAGCGACGTGGTTGGTATGGTATTAGCGTGCCACCTCGGTGGTCGCGGGTTCGATTCTCGGCCATTCCATTGAGGAGTGAGAGATGTGTATTTCTGGTGATAGAAGTTCAGTCTCGACGTTGTTCGGAAGTCACGTCAACCCGTTGGTCCCGTTGCTGAATAACCTTACTGGTTCCATGCAACGTAAAAGCACCATCCAAATAAACAAGATAAGTCCTGCGTCTGGTGTGTTTTTGGAGCATCAGTGTTGAATGAGTGTCTGAATGTTAACAAGAATGCGATTTTATTAACGGTTGCCCTTTACCTACTCCAACCAATGTTACTTTTAATACGTAAAGTGGGGAGGAGTTCCTGTGAAATTACTGACAGTCATTTTAGAATTCTTACTGACAACACTTCATTAATCAGTGAGGGAAACTTGATTGATAGATGTGAGAGACATCGGAAATTATTGAAAGTGATCTGGATGAGGAGGATGAAGTTTTCGTTTGTTTCGTGGGTTTCTTTTTGTTTCTAAGTTGTTTGCTGCTTAATAATGAAAGAGGATTACTTTTAGTCTAGGTTTTATTACAGATGACGGGATTACTTTTAGTCTAGGTTTTATTACAGATGACGGGATTACTTTTAGTCTAGGTTTTATTACAGTTGACGATTAAAGTTATTGGCTTTTTTTGTTCGTAGATATGATCAATTATATTAAAACGCTTATGGCCGTAATGTTCGATTTGTTTTTTTTATCCACTTTTATAAGGATGATGCATTAACTCACTCTCAGTTCTGGCCTCATTGTGATTCTTTACTATTTGATTCAGACTGCATAAGACTCCTGTACGTCACTTTATTTTGCGCATTCGCAGTCCCTTAATCGTTCAGGTAAACTAAGGTTGAAAAGTAATAGCTTTCGGCGAATGGGTTGATTTATTAGTATAATTAACCGGAAGTGCAGTTAATGGCTGGATGATTTTTTTAAAATAGTGTATAACTGTTAAATCGTATGTTTGCCTTCTGTCTCATGTCAGAAAAAGTTACAAATCTTCTTCATCTTGTTAATGCAGTTGCTGACCATTCATATACATACACACATTATATATATATACTATATATATGATATATATATATATATATATATATATATATGTATATATTTTATATTTGTGTGTATGTGTCTTTGTGTGTGTGTGTGTGTGTGTCTTTGTGTATGAAATAAACAATCATCTTTAAACTACTATCCTTAAAAACCAATAATTTATGAACCAAGCTCCTGCACAGCAGAATGCCCCTATTTTTGAAAAAAAAAATAGAGAACTAAAGGAGAATGAGAAGTGTATAAATCAACAAATAGATGAACATATTCGCGCATAACGGCATTTGGAGTTAAAAAGTAAGAAAAGGCTACTTGGTGTTTTAAAGTATTGTTTCATCCTAGCTTTTAAACTTGGAAGCACTGACATCAGTGATAATGCTAAGAGGACCTTTCCACGGTTCTACAGTAAGTGGAATGAACATTTTGCCATACTGGCTATAGTAAATTCACGTCAGCCTTGCATTTGATGTCTTGGCCAGTACCTTACGACGCTCCTGATTGGCTGTTGATAAGCCAATCACAGGGTTGGAAACTCTCAGTCTCTCTGGAGAGTTCACATTGGCAGGATGTATGTTCCACCCCTCCTGAGGGATACTTTTGAAAGACGTATCCCTCAGAAGAGGTGGAACATAAATCCTACCCATGTGAACTTTCGAGAGAGACTGAGAGTTTCCAGCCCTGTGATTGGCTTATCAACAGCCAATCAAAAGCGTCGTAAGGGGCTGGCCTAGACATCCAATGCACGGTTGATGTGAATCTACTATAGTGAAACATCGTAGTATACAAGTTGGAAAGTCATTTTCCCATCTCTAATTTTAAACAAAGTCAACGTCAGCATTAAAATCAGCCGGAAAAAGGCTGTTGATATCAGTTGTCTACGTTGCCGTAGGTGTCATTAATTAGATTTACAATAATATCACAAATATTTAATTGTTTCGTATAGGCAGCAATGGCAGAAAACAGCTGTTTAATTCAAGAGGCATTTGATCTTTAAGCCCTTAAAAACTCTAAGCGCTAAAGATCATCTTTCAGCAACCTTAACGAACTCTTAGATAGTTAAGAGATAGGCTTCTGGAATATGCATACAAAAGTTGTTAAAAGTAATGAGTTAGGGAGTAAAACCATAGACATCACTTATGAAATAATGGGAACGGCTAATATGAAACTTCCACACGATCCGAGGCACCTCAGAACTCCTTTTCTGTTCTTTGTGAAGAAAAGAATATTTAGTGAGATACGTCAATTTTATAGCTCTTTCAAAGCCTAGCCGTGGCCGCGGAGGTATGGAAGATATTGATTTTGGGTTTCAGTTATTCCTAAGGCAAAATGAATTCGATAATTAGTATTTTTGGCCTCAAAATATATTATATATATATATATATATATATATAATATTATAATTATATATATATCTATATATATATATATATATATATATATATATATATATAAAAATCATATATATATATATACATGTATATATATATACATAAATATATATATATATATATATATATATATATATGTATTATAATATATGATTACCCAGATGAAGAAATAAAGCAGAATGAGAGCTCTTAACCAGTGTCAATCATGTAAGATCCTAACCAGTTTCAGTCAAGCCTTTTTTCTTATATTCCGTCCTTGTGGTGCTTCACATTTATACATCATGTATTACAGTGATTTTTGTTCGTGTATGCATACACACACGCACATATAAATTGTATATACATATAAATTGTATATATATATATATATATATATATATATATATATATATATATATATATATGATATTTTCGTTTGTACTAGGTCCGGATGATAACGTCTGTGAATTGTTTTTAGGTCCTTATTGTTTTGGCAGCTGAATATATCCTCAGATATCTTTCTGAGGATTTTTTCAATCTTAGAAGTGGTGCGTAATATATTTAGATATGAAATTACTATGAGAGTATTATTCAATGACATTATCATTTGATTTGTAATAGTGCTGCGTGGATGATGTGTCTATACATTTCTCTGAGTATGTACCCCCTCTCACTAAATAAATTTGTTTGCGTCCCCGTTTGTAGCAGGTCTTTGAGGATGAAGTTGCCATCCTAGCGTTCTCTCTTTAGACTCCAAGCTGAATCTGGCGCCAGTTCACAGGTAGTTTGACTGGTGGGACAGTTGGGGTTCGAATCACGATCTTAGAAATAAGGAGCTCAGTGTTCTACCGTTGTGCATTGTCACTTACTAAACGCCAAAACATTATTCATGCTGATTATTCATCACACCGTGAACTGGAGCCTTAGAAGTTCAGGCGAAGACGCAGTTCATTACTACCCTAATCCAATTTTTATTTTGTATTTATTTATTTGCCTGTTTTTCTAATAACTGATCTCTTCTTTCTGTATTTCCTGTTCTGCTACTACTTTCAAACGAACACCATATTCTTTGGAAGCTTGAATTTCAAGTCAATGGCTCGTGTGGGCTTGTTCCATATGAATAGGGTTCATCTTCTAAATTATAATGATAAAAGTAATTAACGGCAAACTTTTAGAATTTGTACCCAAATCATGTCGTTATTAACATAATAATTAACGTATCTCTCAAAGTGGGAAAACGCAATTTTGAGATACCAGTTGAATGACAGTGTTATCTCCAGTAGTCATACGATTTTAATAGAATAGAATTGATCTCTGAAAAGTCTGTGGTGCCCACACTCCTTATTTCATTATATACGAGTGATTTTTATATTTATTGGACAAAATAAATTAAAAGGTACAAAGTAAGCGTCCATGAACAGGTTACAAAAATTACGCGTAATCAGATTATGATTCCTGTCATTGTTTTGTGTAATTAGACCACACTTACATCGTTAGATTCCTAAATCTGTAGTTTGAACTTTTCTGTCAATATGGTTTTGTGTGTGCATGTGTGTGTTTATTATGGAGTAATTAATGGCACACTTTCCAGCGTGTTCGTAAACTTCAAAACTCTTGTTTTCTAATAGGTCTAATGTAAAAACGTTTATGCTTACGGTGCTTGAGAACGCTAAAAAATCACATATGCTTTATAACCTTTTTCTTTAGTATTTGAAGGCAGTGAAGACTTCGATAAACATTCCCTTGCCTCTCCCAGTTCCCATTGATATGAAGCGGTTCTTTTGATTTTCCTCCTCAGGTCATGATGCCATGACATCCGGTATAACAAGTGATAATAGGATTCTGGTAGTTCGGCTTTTGTGATTTTGTAATTAACAATTGTATTGCCAACTTTTCGCTTATGTTCATCGTAACTTGTGTGTGTGTGTGTGTGTGTGTGTGTGTGTGTGTGAATCATAGCTGATCCGAGATGTTTAGGATTAAAAGATTGTAAACGAAAACGATCGTATGATAACGGAACTGTTTTTCAGATTTTTTAAAAATAGAATTTAAGGGAAAAGAAAGTTTTAGAAGCCGTTAAGTTATAATAATGAATTTATTGTAGGTTCATTGTGCTCTTTTATTTTTCATAAATAAAAAAATATTTTAAACATTTTTCCTGCCTATTTATTTAACTTGTGCATTGTTTGTCACCTTGAAATTATCGTTTATCTTGTTCATATCCTTTAATATTTTGCTTGAGTTACTTGTGTGACAGGCAGTTTTCACAGTTTCTTTTATCTAATAAATTTATTTTAATTATAACTGATATGTAAGTACACGGCATAAAAAATTCATCAGGAGTGCTAATAATTTTAAGAATATCACCTTGATGACATTCGTTAGGTTGTATCATTCTGAAATCGGTAACGAGTGTTATAGAGTATCGTTTTCTGAGTTTATTAGCATTATTAAACGGCAGTTGAGAATAAAAGCTTTTGGCAGACGTCCTTGTAAGTTTATCAATTCAGTTATACATATATATATATATATATATATATATATATATATATATATATATGTATGTATATATATGTGGTATATAAGTATTACATATATATATAAACCAAGACATTTGGATGTGTATCCCGATATTAATATTTTCCTGTAGATATTTTATATAAATAAAGTCTCTTCGTTTCCAGCAATAAAAATGAATTTAAGATAAATATAAACTTAAAGATAACGACTATAGTGCAATTACAGCAGATAGATTGCGTAAACATACACATCTTTGTGCTTTAAACTCTCTCTCTCTCTCTCTCTCTCTCTCCTCTTCTCTCGTCTCTCTCTCTCTCTTCCCTCTCTCTCTCTCTTCTCTCTCTCTCTATATATATATATATATATATATATATATATATATATATATTATATATATATATATATATATATATATATATATATATATATATATACTATATGTATATTATATATGTATATTATATAGGGCATGTGTGTATGTTTGTGCGCGCGAGCGGGGTGTGTATTTTCTTGTTATTGTGTTCAAGTATCTGTAGGCTTACCATGCTTGTTCTGAAGGTTGTCTATACAGTGATATATATATATATATATATATATATATATATATATATATATATATATATTACTTAATCGTACTGTCTTGAGATTAAGAAAATGTTCGTCATTAATACTGAAAAGGTAAGATGCTTGACTGGAATACACATTTGTTTAAGACTGAAGTACATTCATATCTTGATATCTGGAACATTTCCTGCAGATCCCAATGACCGTCCTCATGTGTTCATGAATCCGCACACGAGAGATTACTAACTTGTTCTGTGCGTCCGTTATTGAGACGAGCCGTGCTCTAGAACAATCTCGAAAACACGTGTCGTGTCTGCGAAAGTGTTTTTGTTAATATTCGGAGTTCGCTTTCCGTCTCCCTTCTTCATTCATTGAAGTGTGTGGAGAACTTTATTTCTAAGTCTGGGAATAAAAATATCGGTCTCATAAAACAAATTTCTGTCTCTCCATTCCTGCCTCCGCCACTATCGTAGAGATACGTCCATTCTTATATTTTTGAAACTTTAAACAATCGCTCCTAAAATTCGTAGCAAACTACATATTGTAAAAAAGGAGAGCACTTGACACTATCACTGGAGTGTTACTGTAAAGAATGGCCGGCAGTCTTTTCGCATCTCCCTTTTTTTCCCAGATGATTTAGTCCTCTCTCGGTTATTGCGTTTCGGACGTCTCAAACTGAATCGTCTCTTCGTTTGTCCGTCGGCGGGAGCAAGCACTCCTCCTCCGAGGTACTTTGCGATGAAATGATCTCCGAAGCTGTGTGGGAAGAACGACCGAAAGGGAGCGACAACAAGGCGTCGTTGCCAGAGAAGTTCGTTCGCGTGAACGACGCGAAGTGAATCGGGTCTCACCCAAAATTTTTCTCTACTGTAGATAGGGCCTGGGGCCCTTTAAACGCTGAAACAATGAGCGCTGACATCATTATCATTTTTCATTTGTTCTCATGGACTGGATGTGAGGAGGTTTCTGAAGAGGCCGTGTTAAATGCGTCACTCAGGTGTCAGGAGGAACTCTGATAAAAATCGTTCGAGGGACACCTCTTCCCTCTCCTCCCGGGCGGGATGACAGGAAACAAACCCACACGCGCGCGCGACGCACACACACACACACAAGCGAGCACACAAGGAAGGAGTGGGGAGAAGTACAAAAGTTATGGTTTAGAAGAAAAAGGGTGAGGAATAACAGGTTGGGGAAATCATGTGAAATGTGCTATGTATGCTGTTCAAGAAGAGGGAGACCGCCCGTGTAAGATCTTTTTATATGTCGGGGAAAAATGGACGTTGTTGATCAAGCTGCTAGAATCTTTTCCGTTTGTTAGAGAGTCAATTGTTTACGAAGATCTAAATCATAAAAATGAAGTTTTAATTATTACTGGGTAAATGTGAGTGTGTGCCTGAGTATAGTTTCTTTGTTGTGTGCTAATCTGAAGATGTCTACCATGCAATTCCCATTCCTTGCGAAATATACGGTAATTAGTAGGTTTGTGTGTATGGTGATGTTTTGGTGGCAGTGCGTCCAAAACAACGGAATTGAGAATTTAAGACAAATTTGTGTTTGAGTTTAGGATTGGCTCAAACCTACTTCCGACCTTGGAGGCCTTTGTGGATATCGAAATTTGAGAAAGTTAAAGCATAGTAATCGTAAGAGAGCAGTTGCAGGATGCAAAGGAAATGCGATTGTGGTCTTTTAACTTTTTCTCGTTTGGCCCTTATTTGTTTGATGGTCTTTAAAGTTGACGAATTCGCTCATTTTGATGGTAAAACAAGAATGCAAATGTTATGAGCCGGTCTCTGCTGCGTCTCTTTCTTGGAGAGATACTATTTTCATATGTGAATTTGTCTGATGAGAATTCGCTTTCTCCTGCTGCTTGTAAGTTAACGATAACGACGGAGTCTTCACAAGGATAAACATAGACATCGTAATCCGGAAAAGACATGGCCTAATCAAAGTATTTCTTTTCACTTGTATCTAATTATGATGAGGAATTTTTGTAATTGTTTCTTGAGACCGGTTTCAAGGTCGGAAATGTTATTCCTGTGTTTGGAATTGTGGCACAGAAATGACACTCGTTAACGACAAAAAGTTCTTTATAACAGAGGTCACATCCTGACACCTAAGTTAAAGATTGACTCTTCTGTTTAAAGATTTTATGAAATATTTCGCTTCGAGATCATTGGGAAGATTTTCAAACATTTTAGGGAAGATTCCGAAGGGAGGTAACTATGAAATTGCTGTCACTTGTTCCACGTTTCTTTCTTGGATTGAAAGGTCTGTTTCTAAATGTAGGACGTTGTAGAGACAAGCTCCCTCCTGAGTTCCTGCACATTTATTTATGACTTTTGCCCTACAACACATGAGTTGAAGAGAGGCTGGCTGTTATTTTCACTAGAGGAAATATCTGTGGTTTTATAGTCCCGTTTTTTCGCCCTTTTCCCCATTACAAATATATCTTGCCTAGAATCCTTGTCCAGTATATTTTTCGATTTGTTTTGGGATATTCTCGGAGCAAGGTACCTCTCTGTGTTTGAATTCTCCTACCTGTGGAGAATATATCATAAACGGAGATGAATGGATTCTCGCCTTTGTTGTGGCCTTCAAAAGATGTCTGATATTTAGGCATGTTCCATAAATGTCACTCTGACGAGTAGTACATCTTTTGGGCCGTTTATCTGTAGATCCGGATGTTCTGCTACTGTTATTCTGTACTAAAAGTGTAAGCAGGGGTTGACAATGTTATTTTTTTTCTATGCTACGTGTATTTTGTTGGGTAAGAAGAAAGACACACACCTTATCCATGCTTAACTCAAGTCACCGACTAAAATTGATGCTTTCAGTTTTATCTTGCTGTTCAGTTTGGTCTTTTGTGAATAGTTTTTGTGGCATGTTTGGAAATGTTACTTAGTGTATGACGGGTATAACGAAGCTCTTGACTTCATGTAATGTGTGAACTATCAACAGACTTTTAGGAATTGTTCGCAGGTTTTTTTTTCTTGTGACTCTGAGTTGTTTCCCCTGAAACAGAAATAGCAAGACATTAGTCACCGCCACATTCATCATCTGAATATTACATCAAGAATCAACTCCTTGTTCGGGAGATTTCCATCGCCCAAGCGTTTTCCAGCAATCTTGGGAGGATTTCACTAAAGTAGAAAAACAATCAAGGCAGATTTTCTTGCTTACTTATACATAAAGAAGCATTCTGTCATTAAGATATTTTATATTTGTCACTGAAGAAACCAACTGTCACGAGTGGATTTATCTTGTTTATTACTGAATAAATCAGTAATAATAAAGTAATTTTGTTTGTTTATTACTGAGCAAACCAGCAATCAGGGGGATTTTTCTTGATACTATTGAAAAAACCAACAGCGTTGAGGAATTGTATTGATTATCACTAAAGAAAACAGCAATCATAGGAATTGATATAGCTTGCTGTTACTGATGAAACCAACACTCAGGGAATTTTTCTTATTACAGAAGAACCGAACAAGCCAAGAAGAATTTTTCTTGCATGGTAACAAAATAATCAGGAATCGTGTGTGATTTTTCGTTTATTTAAGTAGGACCCAGTAGACCTGGGTGGGTATTTCTTTGTATGAATTTATTAATAAGCAAACAAACTCTTGGTCATTTCTTTCCCTTATTGCTGCATGAAGAAATAAAAATTGATGTAGGATTGGCTATTTGTTCCCAAAGAAATCCGGAACTGCGTTTTTTTTTTTTTTTTTTTTTTTTTTTTTTTTTTTTTTTTTTACTGGACTTTCCGGTCAAAGAAATCATGAAATAAACTGGTGATTTTTTTTTTTTTTTTTTATACTGAAGACATCAACAGCCACTGATCGACTTTTCTTCCCAATTACCAGAAATCTTTGGAGAACTTTCCTTTAGCTAATATTGAGGAAAATATGAATATGAATTATGTGTGCAGTTTCCCTGTTGTTAATGAGGTCATCGGTTGTCATTTGGGGATTTTCCTTAATTGTTACAGAAAAAAATCCGCAATCATGGGGATAATAACCAAGGAAGAATGTTTTCCTTATCACTCAAGCAAGTAAAAATCAGTAAGGGGAATTTTTCGTGTTTATTTCTAAGGAAGCCATCAATCGAGGAAAGATTTTCTTGCTTGTTATTGAAAAAAGTCACCCTTGGGGGAATTTGTCTTGCGTATTATTCAAGAACCCCAAAATCCGTAGCGATTCTTATACTAGTTAATGGGGACTTAACTTTTTAATTACTGTAGATATCAGCACCATGAAGGTTTTTATGAAAGGTTTTTATGAAGGTTTTTTATGAAGGGTTTTTACGTTTATATTGCTGAGAAAATCAGCAATCGCCTGATGATTTTTTTTATTGATGAAAACCAGTAATCATTGGTTATTACAAAAACAAACATTCGTTTAAAGGATATTCCTTGCATTTTATTGAATAATAATAATAATAAAATAATAATAATAATAATATAATAATAAAATAATAATAATAATAATAATAATAACAATAATAATAATAATAATTAATAAACACTAGCAACCTTCGGTCAGTTTTTCCTACTTATTTCTTAAAAAACCGCAAATGATGGCAAACTTTTTCCCCCCATATTCAGTGAAAAACTCTCTCAAACTGAGAAGTATGACTTCGGATTTTCATGAGAGGCGTTTGTCATCGTACTGTTGATTAATTGCTGCCGTGCCCGGTAAAGAGACACGATTTTCTGTTATCCTTCAAACGGGATGGAATTAATCAGCTAATTTACTAAGACAACCTGTACTGCTGTAAGTCCCAAGAAAATCTTTGGAAACGTAACAGCAGAAGATACTCAAAGTTAGCAGTGTTAATTATGTGTGCTCCTTTGCAACTGCATGGAAAGGTTAGAATAAAGGCAAGGTTAATTACTTAAGTGTAGCCTTTATATGCGCATACGCATTGCACTTTAGCCATTGTTCATTGTTAGCTCGGCCCACAAACGAGAGAGAGGTCTTGGGTTCAGTTAAACATATGGATCATTATATATATAATATATATCTTATATATATATATATATATAGATCTATATATATAGGTAGAGATATAGGAGTAGAGGAGAGAGAGGAGCGAGAGAGAGAGAGAGAGTGTTACAGTTGTTCACGACTTCAAGTTTTTTTTATTGGTGTAAGTATGTCTGTATTATTAAAGTTCTTCATTTTCAAACTTTATTTGATCCCCTCCGAATATTCCTCATTGAAGAAAATACTCCTCTGTTATTATAGATAGTTATGATACATACACGTGTGTACATATATGTATATATATATATATTATATGTATGTATATGTATACTATGCATGTGTTGTGTCTGTGCGCTTGCGCTTGTGCTTCGGTAAAGCAGCCATTACAAATTGAGAGGGAAACACGTATGTATATTTTTAAAAATACGGGAATTATGTATACTTTAATGATAAATAATTACGAATATGTCTGGTACGTTACTTATACAAATATTATTATTTATTGTATTAGTTAGAAGGATAATAATCTTGAATCGAAACGTAATAGTCCATTTTAAGCGTTCCTTGAAAAACGTGAATCACCTTACTCTTTACATGATAATACATATGGATGCGATAAAAGCGTTTGAACCAGAGCACTCTTCATCGCACTTTGGTCGAGAAGTTTTATTTTGTAGCACATAACATAACGAGGAAGCCACTATAAATTAAAGAGGAATTTATTTTATGCTTGGTCGTTTTTCTTCGTTTGAGTTTCTTTGTCAGAATGTTTGTAACCCTAATCCCACAAGTACTTTAGTTTCCAGCGGTCATCTAGATTGATGAGGTCTTGTTTCTTGCCTACGGAACTATTTTCAAAAGAAAAGAAAGGAAGAGAGAGAGAGAGAGAGAGAGAAAAAAAAGTCTTATTCCTTCTCTAGTGAATGCCTCCAACGACAGATCTCAAACGAGCGCCATTGCCTGTAATTGCTGACTTCATTCGTATGTTGCTTCGTCCTTATCCTGTGTCTTCGCCCTGAAACAAAAGAGAGAGAGAGAGAGAGAGGGGGCTGGTTAAGGGAGAGGGGTAAGGAGGAGAAACCGAACAAAGAAACAGGGAATGAACATCAAGGAAATAAATATTCCGTAATAGCGTTGTTTTGTAATTCTATTGCCAGCGTAAATCTTGACATCGACTCTTTATAGACATATTTTGTAATCCCGTGTCGAAAGGAATATTGGAAAAGTAATGAGCCGACCGAAGCATACGATAAGGGAAACCTTGTCCTTATGACTTCGGCGTTCGTCTTGGGGCTCAAAAGTGCGCGACTTTGTCTCCCACTGATATGGGATTTAGTAAGTGGGAAAATAATGAATCTTCGTTTCTGTTTGTTTTCTCCAGAGGAGATTACGGAATTACTTTTTCGTCCCGTGATGTATGTAACCGGTACTTATTGCTGCCGTTATAGATATACATTTTTTTCTCTCTCTCTCTCCAGAAAGCATATTTTAATGTTTCACTTTGGTAATCATAAGTCATTCTCGTACAATTATGGTAATGGACTTCACAGAACAAAGACTAAGTGATACCTGCTTCTTCATTTTCTTGATATTTTCCTGTTAAGGAGTGCCTCTGTCGATAATATTTACCACCATTACAATAATTGAATTTGGTTGCTTCCTGAAGCGAAATATCTCCATTTGATAAGTTCTTTAAAGGCGCGTGGGCCCCTAACGGTGCGGGCCGTCTGGCCAAAATATCTTTCATATCATTGGATGATCGGAATGCTGAGGGGAGAGTAAAATGGCCTTTGCTGATGTACAGTCCTGTTCAAGTGCAGGATTGTCATCAGTTTATCATTTTCATTCCATTTCTCATTTTCCCATCAAGCCATTCTTTCATTTCAGCGCTGAATGATCTTATAGGTCCCAGCGCTTGGGCTATGCCCTAAATTCCATAATCCATCCATCCATCCCTAACGGTGCGATGCAGGTGGTAGAGTAGGACTACCTTTAGCCAGCATTTGTACCAGGATACCGGGAATCAATTTGCAACCTCTCTCTCTCTCTCTCTCTCTCTCTCTCTCTCTCTCTCTCTCTCTCTCTCTCCGTGTGCATGGGTGTCTTAGCGAAATTTGTCGGATGTAAGCCGTTACCAGTATATCTTGGGGCAATGATAGTTTGCTTTATGAAGGTTATATTAGAACTGAGTCATTACAACGTTAACATAGTGACAATTTTAAGTATGCTTTTATCCGCAACTTTACAGAGGAGGAAGGAAGATTATAAAAGCTTGATGACGAGAGAGAGAGAGAGAGAGAGAGAGAGAGAGAGAGAGAGAGAGAGAGAGAGAGAGAGAGAGACCATAATATGGGATGGTGTCGTACTCTAAACGAGTGTGATCGGACCCCCCGAAAAATCACTTGTCCACTAAATTTGGGTTTATTTTGCTTCTGGTGTTATGCTCTGGGTGGGTGTTCGGTGGTTGAGGTGAGAAAGATTATTATCATCCGGACATGTCTTGAGAAATTTGCGAATTCTCCGTTTGGTCATCAGGGGTCTAAGTAATTCCCCTATTAAATTCCACTTAGGATGTGGGAAAAGTTTCCGATGACATGTTGCAGTTGAAGTGCGTACCGACGAAACCCCCGAAAGGGGTGTATGATCAAATAGAATAAAAATGACAAGAATGATAAAGATGAATTTAGGAGCCACTTTTATCGATTATTCCTTGGGGCGAATGACTTGCCCTCTCTTGAGAGCGGGGAGATTGTTACCCGCCCATGGGTCCACTTTTCAGTAGTTTTTAGGCACTACTAATCGAGTCCACTAATTTTCCCCATGCCTTGCCCTGCAGAAAAATTATGGCAAAATAAAATTATGATCCTTATAACATACTTTTTAATGACGAAACATTTTGACAAACGTTTCCGAAAGATTATTACTCACTCAGAATTTTTTCTGTATAATGATGGTGATTGGTGACTCGTTCATGTACTTTTTGGAAATAAGATCCAATTTGAGATATACGAAAATATCGTCTGCTTTTAGATTGTTTTCAACTTTTCAACTGACGACGCTGTTCTTTTGTAATGTATATATACGAAAAAACAAATTTTATTATTATTATTATTATTATTATTATTATTATTATTATTATTATTATTATTAATGCCTCTGATTCTGTTGCTCTCGTTATTTTTCATTTAGACAGGAAATGTAATTTTGAAGTTAGTCATCTTCATTAAAATAAAGATGAAAGGGTTCTGATATATTACATTATATGTTTTATTTCTATTCATAGTCTATACCACAACAGATATTCGTAGGTAAGATACTGTCTTGCTTTTTAATAGAATGAAGTCACGGACAACCCATGTTTTAAACCAGTAGTTCTCAATCTATTTTTCGTGATGGCGCCCTAGCTAATACAATAATTTGTATATATTATATACATACATACATACATACATACATACATACATACATACATACATACATACATACATGTTGACATATTAGAGTAGACACACTGATAATTTTTTTATATAAATCTTCATTGAGATGATCAAGCCAAGAAAAAATTCATGACAATCTTGCGGCACCCCTAGGCACTGTCTAGTGGCACCCCATGGTACCACGGCATGGCACTGTTCTAAACTATTTTCCGAAAGAAACATCCAGTTGGAAATTGGAGGATTTAGTAAACCTATGTCGGAACTTGTTTGCTTTAATTTATCCTCTTGAAAAATTATTTTGTAACATTTATATATTGAAATTATGGCCTTTCAAATATTTAGAAGAGAGTAAGCCAATGAGTATCCTATGAGAATTGAATGAGTGGTTTTTGAAAGGTGATCGTGCCGTTTATTAAGCAGAAAAATTATACTCTCCTCTCCCCTGAGTTTTGGTCGGCCATATGTAAGAGAGAGAGAGAGAGAGAGAGAGAGAGAGAGAGTAGAGAGAGAGAGAGAGAGAGAGAGAGAGAGAGAGAGAGAGAGAGAGCGAGAGAGAGAGAGAACGAGTGCTTTTGTGTATGTGATTTGAGACTGTGCTACCTGTTAGCAAGGACCAGTCAGGTTTTCATTGATTAAGGTAGTCCTAAATATTTTTCTTTTTTCCTTTTCATGGTATAAGAAAAAATTATTGTATACCAAATTATAGTGATAATGATAATAATAAAAATAATAATTATAATAGTAATAATGATAATAATAATAATGATAATAATAATAATAATAATAATATAATATTATTATATTATATTATATATTATTATGATATATTATTATTTATTTATTATTATTATTATTATTATATTATGCATACTTCGTTCTTAATTGCAACATAGAAAATTCTTTCCAGTTTTTTTTAATGTCTTTTGCAGTACGTTTTTTTTAAGTATATTTGAACAGTAAGATTATAAGGTAATGGGGTAAAACAAACGCAAGGTTCCCAAAAATTTATATTATATATATATATATATATATATAATATATATATATATATATATATATATATATCTATATATATTATATATTTAAAGGCTATATCAGCAAACGTACACGTTGTTTACGGATACCAATATTTATTGAAAATGTATAGCCGTTTTCACGGATGTAATGTAGCATCGGTAGACCTTCTGTTAAAAACATTGAAATAATGCAGGAGCAATGGGACACATTATTAAATTTATGGCGAAATTTGTAAAATGTAACCTTTGAGAAGTGGGAAGTATAATAAGTTCAGCTGAATGTTAGAGTTTGAGGGTGACAAATCGGTCGGAAAAAGTTTGCGGTATAACTGTTTATCTGCGGAAGTAGCCCTGTGAATTTGTAAATGAACAATCGATAATAGAATCTATCCCTGCCTAACATCTCAGTACTCTCACAAGTTAAAAACGTAATACGATGCATTTTGAAAACCCGCTGAGGGTTATGTATCGTATGCTGGCTTCCGATATCGACTAAGGAATTGGCGAATTATTCGTAATGAAAATTGATTGAAATTTCATTTGTTTTTCAAGATCCTGAAGAGATCTGGAATGCCAGCATATTTTGTACTCACGCAGAATATTAAATGAGAAATTTTTATTAAATGGGCCCACAAATACATTACTATTAGCATAGCCATATTTTTAGGCGGCATATAATGATTCTCATAGTTTGGCCTGTATTGTTTAACAGGATATTTTTTTCTTTGATAATATGGAAGAAAAATAATATAACAACATATTTCAAGAACTCATATGAAGCACTGACTTTTAAGGTTACTTTTTAAGCAACTTCTTTTGTTCCGATATATCTAAAAACAAGCGTTATTTATTAATTTCTTAATTTCCTCATTTTTCTAACGTAAATGCCATGTCATTTTAGTTTTTGTATCTCTCACAATGATCCTCAGATTTTTTTGTAGCGTCATTATTTTCTGGTTTTCAGCGTCATGTCCATATTTTATTCAGGACTGCCGTGGGATAGAACCCTATATTCATCATGATTTAAGACCACCGTCACCGCAGGTTGAGAGTTCCAGTGATTTACAAACTCCACGAAGTGTGACATTTATCGCCAGCGTAATATTACTGTGTATAGAGGCGATTTGTTGCGTCCTTTGCTAAGACCGCCGGCCGCAGTGTAGTATAGAGCGCTGTCGCTAGAAATTTCCGGCGGTAGCGCACGAACTTTGGTAGCAGGTTTGTGCTCACTGACGCTCGATTGTCTTTTTCTCTTATTGCGTGTTCGGGAGTTCGTTGTACAGTAAACCTAATGAGACGACGAAGGCGGAAAATGCGGGCGGCCTCGAGTTTTCCACGAGAACCGCGAATCGCGAGAGAGAGTGCCAGTGACGGGGAAGCAGCAGACGCCATCTGTTGAGGGAGGGAGAAGGTGGCAGACTCTTGGCCGTGTTTCCTGAGTTTTGTTTTCTTCTCTCGCTCTGGGTGCGTTTGGCAGTTGGTTAGCGGGTCCGTTCCCTTTTCCTCCATTTATTGTTTTTTTTTTTATTTACGTTTTGTTTAAGCGTATTTACGGCTGTTTAAATATACTACTTTCTTATGCGTCCTATGATTCTCTCTCTCTCTCTCTCTCTCTCTCTCTCTCTCTCTCTCTCTCTCTCTCATCTGTGTCTAGGGATATATGTATATTAATATGTTAATATATATATATATATATATATAGTATATATATATATATATATATATATCGATATAATATATATATATTCTCTCTCTCTCTCTCTCTCTCTCTCTCTCTCTCTCTCTCTCTCTCTCTCATTTATGTCTAGGGATCTATGTATATATATATATATATATATATATATATATATAATATATATATATATATATATATATATATATATATATATATATATATGGCGCCTTATCCCCGTTCGAGAAGACGGTGGCAGAAGGTGTTATAGCCTTTAGGTTCACAGCCATCCTTTAGTCCTCATCCAAAAACACGTCCTCTGACTCCATTTCCTTTACTGGGTGGTGAAGGCGTGAAAAGGCCGTATGCTGAAAGCCGGATGGTTCAAGTCACCGTTTATCGCTGTTCCTAAACCGGGCTATGGTTCAAATCCTAGCCGGCGCAGAAACACTTAATCACTTCCCAATTCATTGCGGATTTGATAATGACCACCGATCTCTCTGGATCAATATTTTTGAAAAGAAAAATTCACGCGTGTGTAAGTGACATTAAAAAAATATGTATGTGTGTAGGTATGGAGAAATAAATCGACAGATATGTTTGAGTAGGAATATATTTGTACCCGTGCATAACTGTAGTCTTGTTTCCCCATTTCAATACTTATGCTCTTATGAGTATTTGTTAATTATTCGTTCCACGTCTACACATGGAAGGAACGGAGTTGGTTTTCAACTCTCTCAATGTGTGTATGAATGAATGAATATACACATATATAAAGTATATATGTATATAATTATGTTTGTCTGTAGTAAAGTGTATATCTTGAGTGTGCGTGCGCGTGGATGTGTGTATTTTTTTTATATACCATTTTGAGATTTTTCATGTCCTCTCTCTCTCTCTCTCTCTCTCTCTCTCTCTCTCTCTCTCTCTCTCTCTCTCTCTCTCTCTCTCTAAATTTCAATTCCTCACTCTCCCCCACGAATATACAAATGTTTTTCTCCTCTGTTTTTTCCTCACCATCCAATTTCTAGCAGGAATCCAGGGCTTCCCTTATTACCGTCTTCTCTCCAAACTCAACCATTTAGCAGATAAAAATGAACAGAAACGCCAGTCTCTCTCTCTCTCTCTCTCTCTCTCTCTCTCTCTCTCTCTCTCTCTTCATCCTTTGAGGATGAACATTGCGAAGTGCTTGTTGATAAAGGAGAAACGGGAACACGGGAAGATGGAATTCTAGTAAAGGATCGACAGACATACTGACACACGCGTACTGACTCATATATAGTTATATGTCTATGCATATATAAATATGTATACATATACAAATGTATTATATATATGTATATATGTTTATTATGTCTCGTGTGTGTGTGTGTATATATATATATACACAAAACAATTCCCTTTTTTTATGGGTAAAGTTCACACGACCGTCAATCTTAGAAACCACCTGATTTTGAAAATTTAATTCGAAGTTCTGTTTGAAATGAAACTATAAAACACTTGGTATAGCATGAAGACAATGAGTACGAGAGAGAAATGAATGAAGCAACGTAAGGAGTGAAGAAGCAAAGTGTGGATATTGAGAAGAAAAATAAGGAGGCACAGGCGAGGAGGGGAATAAGAAGAATGAGGAGATGAAGTCAAAAGGGAGAGAGAAGGGAAAGAAAGTAAAAAAGGGAGAGGGAGGGAGAAGGGAAGTGAAGAAAAAAGGGCGGAGGGAGGGAGAATGGAAAGGAAAAAAAAAGGAGGAAGGAGAAGGGAAAGGAAGAAAAAATGTAGAAGGAAAAGGAAGAAAAAGGGGAGAAGGGAAGGAGTAGGAAAAGAAAGAAAAAAGGAGGAGGGAGGGAGTAGGTTAGGGAAAGGAAAAAAAGGGAGGGAGAAGGAAAGAAAGAAAAAAGGAAGGGAGGGAGGGGGAAAGAAGGGAATTAAATGGAATGAAATTCGGCAGCAAAATATTCCATAGAAGGAGAAAGGAAGACAAGACCAAGGAAGCGAATGCGGGTTGTTACGAATGGAGAGAGAGAGAGAGAAAAAAAAATGTATTGGAAGGAGAAGAAAGAGTCATAGGGAGGGAAGGATAAAGGAAATATAAAGAAACGAGGAATGAAAGAGGAAAATGTAGCATATGAGAAGGAAATGAAGAAGACAGCGGCGAGATGGAGGCAGGAGGGGCGGAGGGGAAATGAATGAAGATGAAAGAAGTGAAGGAAAGGAAGAGGGTTAGAGAAAGGAAAAAAGAAATGCAAAACGAAGAATAAATCGGAAATATGCTGCATAGAAGAAAACAGAAAAGGGGGTGGGGAATGGATAAGGGAGAAGTGGAGGACAAATACAAAAGGAAATAAGGAAGGTAAGAAGGAAGGGATTAGAGAAGAAACACGGAAGGAAGGAGAAGGAATGGAATAAAAAGTACAGAGTGGTAGAGCAGCGAAATAGTGAACCGAGGAGGAAGAAATAAACAAGAGCGATGAGCAGAGTAAGGGAGAAAAATGACGAAGAACGATTGAAGAAGAAGAAGAAGAGAGGAAGGACTGAAGGAGGATGGGGATGGGGGAGGGGGGGGGAGGGACAGAAGAGGGGGGGGGAGGGTGGGAAGAGGGAAAGGAAAGTGGCGCTGCGTAAGAGGCAGTCGGTACGTAACCCACTTAACCCAACCAATCACCCTTCTCTGTGTTGAAATATGTCTCCTTCTATAATGAAACCGAGCCCGGCTAACACAATACAGACAGAATTATTACTGCCAGCAGGCTGGCCCATTTCAGAGCGCCAGTTCCATCCAAAATTTAGTTACATTGAAAGGAGAAATTTAATATTCCTTAATCTCATTACATTTCCATTATTCTGCAAGCCAAACGCGATTACGGAGCATACATGAGAGGCTCAGGAATACAGCACCGCCATTATGTATCGGCGATGGAACTGACTTGGGCCACATTAAGGCTAAATGTCTTATTTATGCACATTAGCCCCGGCATATGAACACGTGAGGCAAGGCAAGGAAATTAATAAAGGCCTCCAGGAGAGAACTCAATGGAATTATAACTCCGACACACACACACACGCACGTACATACACATACACTTACTCACACACACATGCACACACTCGCGTACTCACGCACGCAAGCCAGCGATTGAGACGAAGAGAAGAAAGAGAGAGAGGGAGGGATCGGCAGAAGAAGGAGAGAGAAGTAAGAGGAGATTGAGAAATTCGGAGACTTTCGGCCGAATTCGGCCGATGCCGCCGCCGCCTTCCCGGCCATCTGCTGTTGCTGCTGCTCTGGGGATTGATATCCACTTGAACAAGAGAGCTTGTGCATTGTTGTTCACACGCTGTCATTTGTTCGTGTGCAAATGCACGAGAAAATCCATGATAGATGAATGGTTGCATTACGCGAATGATTTGATAATGAATATATCCACATATATGTGAAACGTCACCTTATGAGTAAAATCTGATTTATTTATTGGCTGTGGCTGTTTCCGTGATATTTTCTTTACTAAATAATCTCTTCAGAAAGATGTTACGATTTATTTACTAATATTTCCCTGATTTTCCATTCACTATTCAAGCATTTTCATCACCCTGGTTATCAAAATGCGCATGCATATGTAATACTGTTTGTTTTGCGTATGATCCAATTAAAAATAATATTTATATTTTTGGTTATCAATATATGGTATGATAAGGTATCAGTGAACTTGTTATGGTTAGCAGATCTGTCAGTTTACGATGGAGTTTTGAATGAAAAGAGCGGTAGCGTTACGTATATACATACATACACTACATATATATATATATATATATATATATATATATATATATATATATGAATATACACACATACGCGCACACACACATATATATGTATATATATGTGTGTGTGTTTGTGTGTGTGTGTGTGTGTGTATAATTGACTGACTGATTTATAGCTACTAAAATGTGTGTGCGCACGCTCAAGACTGTGATGATAATTTTGCCATTTTTTTTTCTCTCTCGTCTGTGAATGACAGATTTGAAAACAGATCTGTAGTATGTATTTATAATCAGGCCAAGGTGTTCTAAATGTCCCAAGTATGAAAAAGCTCAAAACGCCAAAACGAGCGAATACGACCAATTTCTCTCTCTCTCTCTCTCTCTCTCTCTCTCTCTCTCTCTCTCTCTTCTCTTCTCTCTCTCTCTCTCTTTCGTGAAATGAAGAAGGCCGGCATTTCTGAGCCAAGTGTAATTATTTCGCATCGAACTGTGTCCTACATACACTCCCGATCCTGAATAATCAAGTGTAGTGTATAGACGCCGGTCGTCTGAAATGGCCGACAGCGGCATGAGGAAGGCGTTGATATACTCTTATTCCCTCACAGCTTGTGCTCGTAATTGATTTATTTGTTCGTAGTTTGTTCGAGAATAAACATCTCCAACATTTCCGATATATATGTGCTCAGTTAGAGCACATATTCGCCCTTTTATATGGGAAGGGTTTATTTTATGGCTTCCAGAAAAGCGGAATTAAGAAGCTATTGAGACAGACACTGAAAGTTCATAAAAAGAAAAAAAATTATTGGTAAATGTGTTTGGAAGAGATATAGAATTATTTTGTATTCGTTTAAATTTTCCCTGGTTTACTTGTTGACAAGTTCAACAGGTTGCCACTTCCAGCTGTTCCATACTTAAATATCCCTCATTTCGTTAACTGCATTAGTAATGATTTACAGGTGTAGAGTAAAGTTAATTTCATATAGATCAACTTTCTAAAAAATAAAAAAAAATAAAAGGAAAGTATCGGAACTGACAGTATGCATCAGATATTGTTCCAGCTGTTCCATACTTAAATATCCCTCATTTCGTTAACTACATTAGTAATGATTTACAGGTGTAAAGTTAATTTCATATAGATGAACTTTCTAAAAAAAAAATATATATATATATATATATATACATATTTAGGAAAGTATCGGAACTGACAGTATGGATCAGAAATTGTTCCAGAATTTTTATTTTTATTTTTTTTAGCATTCTAAAAACTACCTTTATTTATAACATATGGGAACTGGTCATTATCAGTATAAAAATTTTCATCAAACCAACGTTCTTATAATTAAAAGGTTTGATCTTTAGAATTCCTCTGTCTTTCTTAAATTTTCACATTGCCAGGTTATTTGTTGTGGTTGCGTTAGTCGCCGTCATATTTATCAAGAGCATAACCTCATTCTTGGTAAAATATACGAAATAGAATTCATCCCAAATTAATGCGTGTAGGCGATTGGCTCTTTGGCAGGATATTCAGATTTTAGTGTCTTCGCCAGTTTCAGAAACTTAGCTTTTGACCGGTACTCAAAATGTGAATGTGGGAAGTTAAAGCTTATTCTAATGAGTAAACTGAATTATAATTATAGCGCTATATTAAGATTAACGAAACCTGAATTTGATGTAGGAGGTTTTTTTTTTTTTCAGTTATTTTAAAACATGTCTTGACGATAAAATTACTTTAATTAGTAAAATTTTCAAATATATATGGAACGATTCATGCTCTTTGTCGAAGGAGGAAAGAATATATATTCATGCTAATAAATGTGTTAATTAATGCGCTCAGTTGTCTTGTAGAAAATGTCAAACCAGATAAAATTCTGTTACGGGTTTCTTTAATTGCAATCTTTCCGCCTTTTTTTAAATTCATTCATATGGGGCTAAACAGAGTAAAAATTTACATATGGCCATATAATCTTTGGAATGTGATTTTCCTCACGTTAAATTAGAAGCATTTTTATGTAGGTTTTTACTTAGAAAGAAAAGTTTTATTTTTGCTTCTGTTTACTTCAGTTATCCTTTTCTCAAATTTCACATTACCCTTTCACAAGATTGCTGACGAAAGGAAGGGGTATTTCCTTTAGATCTGAATAAACAAATTCAGATTCGATGACCTTAATGTTTGCGACGCCAGTAGAACCAATATATTAATCAATCCTTGAAGTGGTCACAAAATGCTAACTCTCGATCTTAACATCTGCCTCAAATTCCGCCATGTATCTCAATCTGAACACTATATGTGTGTATATATATATATATATATATATATATATATATATATATATATATACATACATACATACATATATATACACACATATATATATATAATAAATAAATAAATATATATATATATATATATATATCACACATATATATATAACATCACGTCATGAACTATTCAAGCGAATAGTTCATGACGTGATGCCTCGAATTTAACATTAATATTGTGTAATTTTTAAACATTATGTGTGTAACATTCATTACACAACAAAGGAACGAGTGATGTTTAAATGTGAAATACCACAAGGAACAATGAAAGAAAAACCATGAGCCGTAAACTCACCAGGATCGTGCCTTAAGTTTCAAGATGTTTCTTGTTTTTTTGTATTTCGTACACGCAATTGGATACTATATATATATATAATCATATATATATATATATCTATATATATATATATATATAATTATTATATGTATGTATGTATGTTTGATTATGAGTGTGGTTGTAAACTTATATATTTTGAAGTCGTAAATCTGAGAGATATTAAGAAGCAAGTATCGGAATCAGCAGTTATTTGAAGCTTTAAATTTGCGAAATCGCTATTTACGGTTGCAAAGCCTAAACGTAGTATGTAGTATCTTTAAAGCGATAACGGTACAAAGAATTCACCATTACAAAGCATTGTTTTGAAGCATCTGCTCCGAACAATTGTTCAGGAGCGGTAGTTGTAGTATCAAGTCGGCCAGTTGTAGCGATGGTGTTATTCGCAGTCTTAGCCAGCTATTGTGATCTGTGGGGAACGTATTTGCTCGCGCATTGATGGGAGCAGATTAAAGAAAGCCAGGATGGTTCGTGTTGCGAAGAAAATGAATGGAGAACAATGACTAAACGAAAACGTAACTTGGTCCTCTAGTGCGTGAGTAATCTCACGGAATAACCAGGGTTTGCACGTAGGGCTATAGGCGGCAGCCTTTTAGAATTTCCGCGCCATAAATAATAGTGGAAGAGAAAATACTAGAAATATATATATATATATATAATATATATATATATATATATATATATATATATAAATGTGTATATATATTCTATATATATATATATATATATATATATATATATATTATATATCTATATATATATATATATATAGATATATACATATGCATACACACACACACAAAATCAAAAGTATGTTACAGACAAAGAAAACGTGTTTATAGTGTATAAGACGTCATATTTAATGTACGTCATACCTGTAGTGGAAAATACCAAGTTGGCTGTCGAATACAAGGCGCTCTTTCTTTACAGGTAAAGCCAGAATAACCGTGGACTACATCAGAGTAATTATACTTTTAAGAAGTGCTCGTCTCCCTCACATACACTACCGCTAGGTCAATCCTGGCCATGAATCTTCGTAGATCATAGACCGAAAACGGGATGGACCTCAAATGATAAGGGGCTTAAAAAGTATCTGCCGTGGAAAAACCATTCTGATTGGCTGCACCAGAGTACTGTTGTAGACTAAGCGTGTCTGGGCGAAATAATACAAAGTGTTCTCTCCCCAACTGCAAACTGCAAGTGAGTTCATACTTGGTAGCATCTCATTAAAAAAGGTGCGGATCAGACTGACTATACGGCCAGGAACACCCTTAGGGACAGCCGTCGCTTTCACCGGCTGATGGTGAGTGTTAAAACTATCGTTATTGATATTGTGCAGGGTCTTTTAAATGTTATTCATCGCCATTAAGAAGGAGCGAGAGATACTCATTTCCAAATATTGCCGATTTGAGGAATAGTTGAGACAACCCGTTAGCTACCGGATGGTTTAAATTTTAAAACGCCTGGTTTCAAGCAATGATATTCCGTTTTCATATTTATTGATATTATGAAGGCCCTTCTCCCATTTCATCTAGTCTATATTGTGTTGAATAGCTTTATTACGTCATAATTATTGTGAATAGATTTTTTTCTCTCTCTCACGAATACTCCAAATTTTCACATCTTTAGTTCCGTGCTGAACAAATGGTGTACCATACTCTAAAAAGTAGATTTTCCAATACCTTTGCTGCATATTTGCTCCATTAATCTGCTATATTCATTCATGGACAGTCGTATGATTACACTAAATGGGGTCTTCGGCTTACTAAGTTCTTAGATATGCCTGTATTTTACACTTCATTGCGGTATTAGTCAAAACATATTTCATATATATTCGATTCTTACTTGAATAGATAACGAATCAAGTTCAGTTATGACGATTAGAATTCTTGTCCCGCTGAGATACATTGATAAATAAATTGAATGACATACTGAACAGACATTTTAACTTCTTCAATAAGTAATTCGAATGACATATTCCAGGATCGCTCAGATCCATCCGAAGATATAAAGCTTGTTTAGATATATTCCAGGATCGCGCAGATCCATCCGAAGATTAGAAGCTTGCGCAGATTTATTCCAGGATCGCTCAGATCCATCCGAACAGATTTGAAGCTTGTGTGAATGCATGTAACAGTAGTTAGAACAATCATTGCATCTTCTCCAGGTGGAGATATTTCTTAAAGATGAAATATTATCAAATGGAAATTTCTTATTCTCGTTATTTTTCGTATGTTCTTATGAATCATGATAATGTGTTCATCAGTTATTGCACTTAGGTTTTTAACATTCGTATTGTTACTTATCATTGCTTTGTTAAGAAACTGTTAAGAAACCCTTTTTATAGATTCCTTTTTACCTTGTTCATATACATTATTTTGTTAATTTGTTTATTAACATTTCATTTTTTCATTTTTAGTTTTATCTTTCCACCTCTTGTTTCATGTTCTGTACTAATGGCAGTATCTTCAGCGTTGTCTATGGCCAGTTAAAACCGCGAATCTTTCGTTAAAAATAATTACAATTTACGTCATACTTTATGATATTTTCATATTATATGGTAGCTTGAATGTATCTATCAGAATGCTGCGCTATGATACTTTGCTTGACAAATTTTGTCTCGGCCATTGCTTCTTAGCACTAAAAGCCTTAAGAGTCAGACAATTGAACCACTTTATTGCATTATCTGCACCCTATACATTTTAAGACGTATTGTGAGTTCGTGTACGACTATCAAATATTGTCCTTAGAAATAGTGCTGAAGGAACCTATTTCACGGAGCGACACGGCTGAGCCCAGAAATTGTAATATTGGTATTACACATTACCCACAATCAGTGCTTTTCAAGAGATGTTTTATCTGTAAATGAGATATTTGGTTACAAAGATTATAATGCAATAGCTACTATGTTGCCCCGTCTTTGTTGATATGAAATATATATTTTTCCTTATTTTTAGAATATTTATATCAGGGATCGATAAAAGTGGTAGTTTGAAAGCCAGTTTGCGTATTAGGTCAGTTAATCAATTCTTACAAGACCTATTCAGTAATTGTTTTTCATTTTCGTAAAATGTTCATTCAGTGACTTTTTAGATGTAAACTCGGCATTTTAATATCTTCCTCAATATGGCAGATGAATTGAGCATTTGCAAACAGAAGATTGTCATGTAGACCTTATCGTCGGTATCGTGTGAAATCATTTGTGAAATGTTGATCTTTAAATAAAGGTGTTATTATGTATATATATATATATATATATATAATATATATAATATATATATATAATATATATATCTATATATATATATATATATATATATATATAATATATATATATATATAAATATATATGTATGTATTATATATAATATATATATAACACGTATATATTTACATACCGAAGGGGAATTATAATTGATAATAAATAGTTGTGTGTGTATTCAACTGCGCTGACGCGCGATGAGATAAAATCATGTAGACCTTGTCGTCGGTATCGTGTGAAATCATTTGTGAAATGTTGATCTTTAAATAAAGGTTTATATATATATATATATATATATATATACACGTATATATTTACATACCGAAGGGGAATTATAATTGATAATAAATAGTTGTGTGTGTATTCAACTGCGCTGACGCGCGATGAGATAAAATCTTTTGCTAAGAATAATGTGTTTTTAAAGTCGTCGCATTAAGGAGGAGTTACAAGTGAAATACCAATGTAATATTATATATTTCTCTTCGATAACGCCATTAAAATGGCACAGAAGCCTGAGGCGAGGGTAAGCAAACAAATAACCGAGTTATATTACTAAGCTTCCTTATACATGCAGGAAAAAAAATATAGGTTAGGTCTGTGTAAACAAAGAACGCAATAAAATATTCTAATAGCAGCTAATATTATGTCCGGATATTTCTCTTCGTGTTTATTTAGTGTCGCGAACATCCTTTTAGAGATGCCTTCATATTTATGACTTCATGCTGACTCGGTCGAGGTAGTCCAGATGCCAGTGAGATAAAAACTCAGGACTATTTACAATAGATATGCCCCATTGGAGCTCCCGGAAACCTCCGGTTCATTTCTTGCAAATATTGAAAAGATTGCGACCGAATTTGCATAATTTACCCATAGGGGCCGCCCTGTTTTTCTTCTAATGGACGTGGAACCATGTTAAAAGATAATAACTACACGGGGGGGGGGGGGAGGTGGGGGGGGAGAGGGGGGTGTTGAGGTACAACTACGGTATATCTATCCATGAATGGCTTTTCCAAACTGCAACATAAAACTACCAAAAAGGTTCAAAACATATAAACGCTCTGCGTGGATTTTCTAATCGCACAGAAAGGCGAACATTCATTTAAATTTTTTTTTCTTGCCTTTTTTTTCTTTTTTTACTTTTTTTTCATAGGTCTTTCTTTTACTGTTTGCAGAACATTTTTACCAATGTTTTTTTTTTTTTTTCGTTACTCTTTTCTATTTTCTCTAAAGTTTTATGATATTCAGCGGTGGCTGTTAGCGGTTAAACTCGGTGCATTGCGGAAAAATAATATTGAAAAATAGAGGGAGATTTTGTTCTATCGCGAAAAGAGACGTCTGATGTTTTGTCCTCGGAAACTAAAAATAATGATATTAGAACAATATGTGAAATTTGCCGGGAATGACACGGCCCCGCAACTTGACAACAGAAAAAAGACGGACGCTTCACATATAACGACCAAGTCCATCTGATTGTGATATTTAGATTAACAATTCTGGAACGAAATTTAACTCGCGCCCAAAAGAGGGGAGAATAAATATGTTTAACCCAAAGGAAGACGATCGTCATTATGGACTCTCATGGACTCTTAGGACGGAATGTAAATATCATAATTAATTCCGGAAGACAAAGGAAAAAGTCGTCATCGCCAACGTATTAATTACCCATATTGAAATTCCTCATTAGCGCAGAAGGGAACATTAAGAAAGAAAACAAAAAAATAGCAGATATCCATTATGATAATGAAATAAATGAATGTAATGAAAGAACTCGTTTCGCCTTGTGTAGCGGAAAGAATTTATGAAAAAGTTTTTTGGAGGTGAAACGAGGCAGTGGGGAGAAAAACCCGACGCCATTGAAACAGGAAACAGTTTTATGAACAAAGTGAAATAAAAGAACCTTTAACTTAGATAACGCGAAACTCCTACTAAAACCGTGTATGCTTGAAGAGAAGCGGCAGAAGATTAAATCTACATATGAATAGTACAATTGCGCAAATATGGCAGCAATTAACATAAGTTGGAAAGGGGAACGGAGAGAGGGAGATACGAAGGGAGGTAGAGAGGGAGGAGGGGTGAGGGAAAGGAACAACTGAGCTCCTATTGTTTCTTGTCATCACCTTACTACTTCCTCCCTACCTAGGGGCCTAGGGGTAGTAACGTTCAGGGGGGGGGGGGGGGTTAGGGTTTGTTAGGGGGATGGGGGTTAAACGGAGGGGGGGGGGGGAGGGAGGAGTTGATATGGGCCTCGTAAAGAAGTAGACGATGAAAGGTGAGGAAAGCTGAAACCGCAGAATGGGAGAACGAGGGATGTTAATATGAAAACGTCGAAACTTGAAGTAAAGCGTAATAGGAGAAGAAGTAAAGCAGAATAGAAAGCATAGGAAAGTGGTCATTTGTAAAGGAGAGGGCAAGGAAATGAGATGACGAAGAATACCAGGGTAGGTAGCAACCCTCATATAAATACTAACTTCGTGGATGTATGATTTAGTATGCAATAGAACATATCTCATACACAAATCAAGTGTTCTGTTTGGGTGCATTAGTAAAATATTATATATATATTATATATATATATATATATATATATATATATATATATATATATATATATATTACGCAGAAGCCAAACACTTTTCAGGAACGAGTATGACTCACAGGATCTACAGATTGTAAATATGTGTTCCATATATTGGTTTTGAGTTGGATCCCTTGCGTGTCATTGGTAATTTGCCTATTTTTGACGCGGTAGGAAAGAAAAAGAAATAGAAGACGATAGGAAAGAAAAAGAATTAGAAGTAGAGGGAATTTTCTCCCGTTCGCATCAAAATCACTTATGAAATGAAGCATGTTTGATTCATCAACGTTGTATACGCTTTTCTGCCCTGAAATTCCATAAGATAAGACATTTAAAGAACCACAGTATTGTTAATAAGTAATACTTGCGAGACAACCATTGACTTCAGTATCAAATGTAAAATTGTCACGCGAAATTATTGTAATGCTAATCTGTGTAGACGATAATAGTCCTGAGACATGTAATTTTCGTAAGTAAAGGTAATTCTTCAGCTGGAAGTAAACATTTTAAGGCGTCAGTCAGCGAATTACTTTAGGTGCGTTTTCACAGATAGACTGTTATCCAAAATGTGTAAATATGTACATGGAACAAGCATAAGAGGCTATTAGCAAGCAAAGCAAGCATCCGCAGATTAGAATACGCACATGAAACGAAGAGGAATTGTGGAGAAAAGAAAATGAAATGGATGAGGATGAATAATAAAAAAAATCATAAACAGAAATACGCCAAATAACTAGTGATTTAAAATAACATTATAACCTGCATTGAATGTATAACATTGGGTTTCCATGATACGGCTGAGATGCGCCGCAGTGGCGTGGTTGGTATGGTGTTGGCGTCCCACCTTGGTGGTCGCGAGTTCGATTCTCGGCCATTCCATTGAGGAGTGAGAGATGTGTATTTCTGGAGATATAAGTTCACTCTCTACGTGGTTCGGAAGTCACGTAAAGCCGTTGGTCTCGTTGCTGAATAACCACTGGTTCCATGCAACGTAAAAACACCATACAAACAAACAAACAAAGATACGGCTGAGAGAGGACAGTTTCACAGTTTTGAAACAAGAGACTGAAAACTCCTGATAGTTGGGAAGTAATATCGTGACGCCAGTACAGAATTTGGATGCTGACGATTTGCAAAGAGATTAGAACACACTAGTTTATTCCCCCACTCTAAACAAGAGAGGTCCCACAGGGGGAGCTTAGTGCAGTCAGTGCACCTCAAGCGGTGCCCTGTAGGAATTACCTAAGGTTCTTTGCAGCGTTCTTTCCGCCCTTGGCTGCAACCCTTTCCATTCCTTTTACTGCACCTCCGTTCACATTCTCTTTCTTACATCTCAATTACTACCCTTTGCTAACAATTGTTACATAGTACAACTGCGAGGTTTTTTTCCTGTTGCACCCCGTAGCAGGGTAGTGCTGTCAGTGCACCTCATTCGGTGCAATTTAGGCATTACTTCGGCCCCTAACTGCAACTGCTTTCATTCCTTTTACTGTACCTCCGTTCATATTCGCTTTCTTCCATCTTACTGTCCACCCTCTCCCAACAATTGTTTCATAGTGCAACTGCAAGGTTTTCCTGTTGAAGCTTTCAAACCTTTTACTGCATTTCAGCGCTGAATGGCCTTATTAGTTGCTCCAGTACTTGTCATAATGTCAGAAATCTATGTAAATCTATAATCCTCCTGTTACACCTTTCAAACGTTTTTATATTAATTTCCGTTCCAACGCTGAATGACATCATAGGTCCCAAAACTTAGCTTTTGGCCTAAATTCTATATTCTATTCTAAACCGGAGAGAGTTCCCCGTTTATGGAAGGCCTTTGGATAAGAAATATTCCGACAGTGAACGAGGTTATTATTATGAATGCAGGGAAAAGCGAAACTATCGTTTCCAGATAAAGATCGTAGGAACCTCCTGTCATTCGCTCAATAGAAGTAGATCGGAAGACCTAAACCATGTGGCATTTTCACCATCATCTTTGCAGTCACAGGAAGCCTTATAAATGACTGCAGAGTTTCTGGAAATTTCAGATGGTATGGTTCATTTTTCAAGTGTGGTGGACAAGAAGTTAGATAACGAGCATCTGCAAGAATTAAGAATAGTCAAGGTTAGTGTTTCTACCTATACAAGTGAATCATGGAACGTGGGAATGATGAGAGATGAGAGGTCAGTGAAGTCTTGATTTCGCCAGCTTAGTCTCATAGACCGACTAATGGGCTTGCATATCCATTCAAGAACTTTCTTAGTGTAGCAGGAGCTTCATTTCTCGGGAATAAAAGTGAATAAATTTCTGCATGCTCTACAATCATATTTCCTAGACTAATAACCATGTCACTATGCTCTGTTTTTTTCCATCTGTCCATCCGCCTGTGGTGGTTACGTATGGTAACACTGCGTCCCGGGCTTTAGATAGTTACATTTAGCTTACATTCAACAATAATAACAATATCCTATTTCGAATATTAACGGTGTAATTCGCCTACAGTCAATTATGAAACACTTTTCATTTGCAAATGTACACCCAGATGTCCTCTAATTTACCTAAAACTTACACATAGCGTAACTATCTAAAGCCCGGGACGCAGTGTTACCATACGCAAACACCACAGGCGGGTGGACAGATGGAAAAAAACAGGGTATAGTAAACCAAATACAAGGTTTGGCTTTCTTTATCCTCACAGTCTCGTCTACAGGTTGCTCTGTAATTACTGTCCCACTCAACTGGGGTGCGAAATACCTCATCCTCACTCTTGGCTGTCTTAACACCCCTGAACCCACCTACATTCACATCTACTGTGTCGAGATTAGCATTCCTGGGGATGCCATTTGGCCAACTATTTCTTCCCTTTTACTTCTCAGCTGTAGAATTCTTGTGCGCTTTTCTTGTGAATGTTTCCTATGCTATCCTCTTTGTTTCCCTCGTAGGCTTCAGTGTTTGTTATCTATCGTTTTAAACTTTAGTTTCTTATGTCCTTTTTCAATATGGCCGTCTGACGCTTATCTTGGTGCTAGACTGCCGATGTTAATTTATCTTCGATTTTTATCTTCTTGATTATTTATTAACATTTTATAATGGAATTTGTTTGGCCATCCCTTGATTATTTATTAACTTCTGATAATGGAATTTGTTTGGCCATTCCTAAGACCTCTACAGAGAAAATCTATCCATCCATTCATTCTCAATAGCGCTGAAGGATCCTCTCTTCTTCCTTCTAATATTTTTGAGCACTTTTGAGAGTACGATAAAGGGACCTGTTAGCCAGCCACCCTCTCGAGGCAGGAGAGCTTTGTATTGGCTGCTCTCTCTCTCTCTCTCTCTCTTTGGCGTGAAGCTGTAGCTCCTTCTCTCCCTTTTCCTGCTTCGCTTTTGGTAGATAACTTTTTGGGTTACTCAAATCAGCAAACACTTTTGGGGCTTATTGTCCTATTTTTAGCTCCAGAAAAATCAGGCTCTCTCTCTCTCTCTCTCTCTCTCTCTCTCTCTCTCTCCGTCATGCTTTCCGCATGAACGAAACCATACATACAAACATCACTCAGTAACTGGCATTTCCCGCATTCATTTAATAGCATGAAGCTTGTTGGAGAATAATTTCTAATCTAGCCTAAGCTGTTCTTTAACTTTAGAAGTTCTAAAATGTATTTTATAAGACATTGTCTCTCTAGATGGAATCGCCATAGCATTTTAAGTAAGTTTCTAGCATTTGATGGTAGCTTTGAATATTTAGATATTTTTTGGAAATTATTCTTTGATATAATATCCGTGTAACAGTCGAATTGTTACTGCTGTTGAGCTAACAGTGTAGGGAGAAGTTGAGACTGGTAAAAAACAGAAAGAAATATATATGCATATATATACATATATGTACACACACACACACACACACACACACATATATATATATATATATATATATATATATGTGTGTGTGTGTGTGTGTATATTATATACATTTATATATATAATGCACACACACACACACACACACACACACACACACATCACATATATATATATATATATATATATATTATATACTCTCTCTCTCTCTCTCTCTCTCTCTCTCTCTCTCTCTCTCTCTCTCTCTCTCTCTCTAACATTCTCACCTCACACACTCCCACATTCGAATGGTTTCATATTAATCAGAGCTATTGTATGTGATATCCATATTCTTTACCTTTCACTGACTTTCAGGATGACTATAGCTACCGTGATTATCTATATAGTAGGTTTGAAGAGAAACAAGTGTTATATACTTTTATCCTGTTACTCCAGCATTTTAAAATGAATTACATCGAAATTAATTTCTGCACCTTATCCCTTAACTGAACCCGTAATTTAGAGAACTGTTGAACTGAACAATGCAGGTAAATCAGATGAAGAGAATCGAATGATGTTGCATAGGACTACAGATGAACAGCTTTATTCTTGGGCGTCAGAGCTGTAATTAAAAATTCATCGGAATATGATTTTTAAAAAATGCATGAAATAGTGCCCGTAAATATTGTTTCACCATTTTTAAAAATGGAATCTGTTATTGAGGATTTCATTGGAATTTCTGCAAAAGACTTTTTTCCAAGAGACGATTTATAACCAACATATTGCAGCAGAAAAATGAGTGAAGTTCGAAATGCGAATAACTGCTACCAGAACATAGCCATTCTCCCGCTCGTATCTTAGAGTAACTTTAGCGGCATTGCAGATTTCTAAAGAATATTCGGCTTCCTTTATTTTTCTCTATGGAATGACTGTATGCCTAGTGCTTTGTCTCGTACTCTCTTTCTACATCTTCAGTTTAAAAATTCTGCAATGCAATGGAGATGGTTCAGGAGGTTTGGAAAATGCAGTGTTATCATTGCTGCTATGGGCGTTAGGATTCTTAGTAGTAACAGTATTATTAGCAGAAGTTTGATAGCATTATTGGTATCTGTAAGAAACCCAGAAATTCTTATATAGTCTATTCTCTCTCTCTCTCTCTCTCTCTCTCTCTCTCTCTCTCTCTCTCTCTCTCTCTCTCTCTCTCTCTCTCTCTCTCTCTCTGTCTTTGTGCGTTCTTGTGCAACCCTTTCCTTTTCTCCGTTCAAGTGATACGAAGGCTTTTACCTAACGACTCTTCTCTCCCTCTCTCTTTCGTTTCACCCTTTGTTCCTCGAATCTCCCATCGAAAGACTCTTCTGTTAAATTCCCTTTTCCATTCCACCAAGGACAGACAGTTGACACAACTTCATCTTACACTTGGAAACTTTCCCTTCCATTCCTTCATCGTGCAGTTCTTCTCCGCGTTCTCTCCGCCAGCAGCGTCCTTCGTCGGTATTGAAAAATCGCCCCCAAAAAAGATTTGAAAAATTACACATTTTCAATACACATTTTCAAAAGCATATGGGAGATCGCAACTGTAACTTACAGATCACCCTTTGAGATTGTTTCATTTATGCGCCAAGATTTTTTCTTCATCTTAACCATCATCTTTTTTCATTTTTTTCTGAGTCTCTTGTTTTGTTGGTTATAAGTTGGCAGGTTTCTTCAGTCACAAGTTCTGTGTCACCGCTTTTTAACAGATATGCCTTTAATCCCGTCTGTGATGTCTCATAAATCTTGGCGTCGCCCTTAGTTATTTGTAAGTAATTTGCCAACAATAATTTTGTTATCTGTTTTAAATCCGTTGCTTCCTGAATGGTTGAAGTTTTCCATGATGAAAATGTTTGTTGTACGCGCGCAGAGCTAAATGGTTTACGGTTAATAGTCTTTTTAAGACTAAATCTAAGGTCTTTTCAGACTGAATTTATGCTGGAGGTTAGTTGCTGGGCTTTCCTTAGGTTTGGCAAATTTTAAAAATGTTGTGGACCTTTGGACACTGACCAATCAATAGTGACGCCGTGCTGTATTCTGGTCTTATATACCTACGCTGTACTCGAACTGTAATCGTTTGTACATCGGGTTCTAGTAATCTCCTCGGCCTTATTTTTGTAATATTCAAATAAGTATTGGTGTTTATGTTGTGTGCGTAATACTTCCCATTGGCTTGTATCGGAAATATGTCATTAGATCTCTGCTGAATCCGGTTTATTTTATGTCTTATTTCTTTTATGTCTGTTGTCATAAGGCAAGTTTTCTCACATATTGAGATGTTTCAAATAACTGACAGTATAGTCGTTCCAAAAGTCTAGAGCAAATTGTCACTATATGAATAGGTTGCTGCAAAGATGTGTTGCACGAAGAAGAAAATTTGCAATATGGTGTACTATACTCGCTAAACAAATATACTTCGTACTATATTCTCTAAGCAAATATACTCCATTCAGAATGGCCACAGATGTGCAAAGTTCTGAGTGTCTGATATTGGTCATCTTTTGAAAGAACGTTAACTACTGCCAACAGAGTCTGCTACGTGAATTTTGATTTTCATAATATTTTTTTATTCGTGCAAAAAAGATTTGTTACGAGTTGCTTTCTCTCATATAAAGGACTTTGCCCGTATGAGCAGTTTCAATTTAAATACCTCTCCAAGATAAGCTGTTGTCTTTTTTTTTTTTTGAGTCAAGTTTTTTCATACCTGAATATCTTAGGTTATGGGAATAGTGTTGCCATCATAATAACTAAATTTCCTGTATTTTTGCTCTTTGAGAAGCCTATCATTAATCGCTCATATTTTAGCTGTAATACTTTCTAGCTATCAGTATACCTAATTAGACTTTGACCTGCGAACTTTTAGTTTACACATTGGAATACTGATTAAAGAAAACAAGGAATGGAAAATAATATATATACATATATATTATATATATATATATATATATATATATATATATATATATATATATATATATATATATATATATATATATATATATATATACCTATAAAATAATTTTTAAGGAATAAGAAAATCTAATTATCGTAATGCGAGAAAACCACGCACGGTCCTGTATGGTCCTAGTTTTAATGACTCGAATGAAACAAGCACTAAAGAAAAAAAGTACACGTTTTTCAAAAAGAATATCCGTGTTTCCTGATCATGTTGATTTAGTGCTTTTGGTCATAATGTTTCAACGCTTGCTGCAGAATGAAAATTGGGCGTTTTCCTCAGAAATACGGGAAATAGGGTATTGCGGGGTGGAGAATGATGTTTGCTTCTTATAGCGAAATAATATGTTTATTTCTTTAAGGTTTGAATGTTTAAAGGTTACTGTTGAGCACGAGAGGTAAGCGACGGGTGATTTTACTGTCATTCAGTATCCTAGAAGCCAAATATCACACGTATGATTAGTCTTTGCTAATTCCCAACCCACCTTCGACCTGGGGAAGCCAGGCAAATGGCTGTTGATGACTCGGCAAGTAGACCTGGCGCACCTCCACCTACTCCTAGCCTTAGCTAACAGAGGCAGGTCTATCAAGCATTTAGGACGGGCTGAACTCCGGACTACCGCGGCCCTTACATTAGCTCATGAAGTTTATATACCTTTAAGCTTATTTATCCTTTAAGGTTGTTTATCCTTTAGTGATGATTATGCTCCGAAAACATAATCATCGTATTAATACTGGATTTTGAGAACAAAATCCATTAGAATTTGTTTTTCCTTACTGTTACAGTAAGTATGTAGCTGAAGAGAAAATGGCAGTGCAAATCATGCTGAGTATTACCTTTCAGTAACTTGTAGAGCTTCATCAAAATATATTAAAAGTGTCGTTACTGAGAACCACGCAAATATTAAACATGTTGAATGGCACACGCACAGCATTTAACCATGGTTATGTTCAAGAATCGATGGCGAAGCTGAAACAAAATTCGGCCTTGATATTTTAACATACGAATGATTAATAATAAGATAGAATAATTGACTATCTATTCGTTTTACATGTTCGCTTGAATATGTGCAAATGTAAGAGCTGACGGCCACGCGTGTGCCAGCTAAATCTTGTAGTAAAAGAAAATCAGTATATTTTGTATCGTGTGCTAAACAGCAAATGTAAACAAGCTCCAAGACAGTATATATATCGACCTATGTTTTGAACAGGATTGAAAACATCGCAAACGGCAAAATTGCAGATAGTTTGATTCATTTGCTAAGAGAAAAAAAGTCTGTAGTTTTTTTTCCCTACAGTCTGTCATATATATACTTCTCTCTAGGAAAGACTTGAAGCGACGCGACAAATTTTATCATTTTCAAATGCTCGCATTTTAATATTTAAGTTTTAGCGGTAAAAAATATGTATATGGAGTACAAATAGAACTTCTTGTGTGCGAAATTTCAAATTCAACGCGTTTAAGGATTAGTGTTTGCACACGTATATAATTGATTTTTGTAACTTTTTTCTTGGAGCGAAGCATATTTTATTCGGTGAAGTATTCCTCTCTGCAATGAGAAGCTGTCACCTGCGAAGTAAGCAGCTTTGCTGTGCAGAATTGAGACACATTCTAAGTGAAACTTGATCCCATTCTTTGGACGTTGTTAACAAATTGGAAAAATGTCATAACAATTCTTTTATTGTCTTGAGCGAGCATTGTGGCAACAGAGCCCAAAATGAAAACTTAAAAACAATCTCCTAAAGAACCCGGGAGGAAAGAAAAAAAAAAGAGAAAACAAAGAAAGAAACGAAAGATTCCTAAATAACAGTAGAAGTAGAATATTAGATATAAACTTTTTCTCAAACAAAAATCAGATCTCGGGGACTTGAAAAAGAAGAAAAGAAAAAAGAAACAAAAAAAAAGCAATGAAAATTAAAACTCTCGCATAAAAATGAATCTCTCTCTTGAGCAATGTTTTTTAAAAGAGTTCAACAATGGGAGAGTAATTAGTTTTCTTCTCTCATTATAACTTTAATTACAACATTCTGATGGAACAATAATTAAGAGCCATAATGAGTTCTGCTGAGTAATTATGAATTCGGCATGTATCAATTGCAAATTCATTTAGCGAAGGGTTATTATAAGTCATTAAGAAACAGAAATTGGAGATTTAAATGAAGATTTGTTTTGTTCGCTATCGCCATAACAACTAAACTCGGCACTGACGAAATTCCGACCTTTAAGGAAGAGAAGCAGAGGGATGGAGGAGGAGGAGGAGGAGGAAGAGGAGGAGGAGGAGAAGGAGGAGCTTGAGCTGGAGCAGCAACAAGGAGTAGGAAAGAAGGAAAAATGATGGAGGGAGAAAGATGGTGGAGAGTTACCTGCAGACCGTTGTTATTATTATTATTATTATTATTATTATTATTATTATATTATTATTATTCCAATAAAGGAGGAAAAATGTAAAAAAGGTCGAAAGCGTGCTAGAAGTTCCTTATCAAGGAATTATTATTATTATTATTATTATTGTTATTATTATTATTATTATTATTATTATTATTATTTTATTATTATTATTATTATTATTCCAATAGTTCTCTCGCGAGTGTTTACCGACTCTTGAGAACATCTTCATTTGTTATAATCAGTGTTGTTTCACGTGTTTATTTTTAATTGCGAGAAATATAACAGTCATTATTAGTGATGATGATGTTGACTCATCAGACAGAGGGGAACTCGTCAATAATTAATATCAGTATTGTTGTTGTGATTGGTGTTGACGTTTCTCGTTCCACAAAGGAGGATTACATCATTGATTATTTTTACAAATGCTTATTTTCGTATCTTGGCGCTTGCAGTCTGTCTGTCTTATCGTTTCTGAAGTTTATCGATGTATTAATGGCTTTTGTTGGGCTCATCGGAAGGTTATTAATGCGTAGTCATGAAATGGTTTGTGCTTCGAGTTGTATTGTGTACACAATATGTTAATGTTTGTTTGTATATTAATGTAATCATTGTCCTAAAGATTTGTAACAAGTTTTCGATAAGAAAATTGCTCTCATTGCCTTTAGAACATTTTCAATATTCAAGTAACAAGATTTAATATAATACGAAAAGTGTTCTGATTGCTCTCTGGACATTTTCAGTTTTCAAGTAACTAAGATTTAATTGGATGAGAAAAGTGTTCTGATTCCTCTTGGGACATTTTCAATTTTCAAGTGACAAGATTTAATTGGATGATAAAAGTGTTCTGATTTCTCTTAGGACATTTTCAATTTTCAAGTAACAAGATTTAACTGGATGAGAAAAGTGTTCTGATTCCTCCTAGGACATTTTCAAGTAACAAGATTTAACTGAATAAGAGAAGTGTTCTGATTGCTCTTAGGACATTTTCCATTCCATCATTGCACTTTATTCATGAATATTTTCTCGAGAGAAATAAAATCTACCCTCTTGTTGATTTCGTTTTGACCAACATTTTGCGTGCCATATATTGAATGATATTTCTGTATTTTGGTGGCACAGTAGTATGTTAGGGCTTTAGTCCTAATGAGTTATTTCAGTCTATGATAGAAGCAGCATTTTATTTTCTTAAATACTAATACTACAATATTGATAGTTATTTTTTTTTTTTTAATTTGACTTTTCTCAAAATAGTGCATAGAAACGTGCTTTTATCGCTGCAGCGCTTTGGTTTGCCATATCTTCATTAAATTTAAAACGTGTTAGGTTTAAAGTACTTCGAACACTAGTCAAGAATAACACAATTAAATGCATCTGTAACGCTTACTGCCTGTGTGTTGTCTAATCTGCTCATAACAGTCCCGACTAATTTTGTGATAAACGATAACAAAATAGACTACTATGAGATTCAGGGTCTCTGTAACACGGTTTTTTGGACTTTGCTCCTTGTCAAAGCATCGGATGTAGCTGAAAGTTGACATATGTATATTTTACAACCACACACAAATTTTGTCAGCATTATCAATAACCTAAACCCGATAGTTTTAATTTTTATAGAGTAAAAATGAACTAGCCGACGCCATGGCCAATGATTCCGAGCCAAGAGTCGAAAAACATTCATTACGTAAGCAAGGTAAACAAACACTTTTTGACTAAATGTTGCCCCGCCCATCCACCAGACAGAACTACCATCGGCTCTGAAACCCAAAGACTTTATGAATGACGGAACGATACATAGATGTGGGTGGGGTATCAGTGCTAGCGTAGTAATACTACTGTAGCAGTAGTGCCGCAACAGTGTAACAGTAATATACATGAATTAAACGTTTAGACCAACTGCTGGGATCCTTGAGGATCATTTAGTACTTCTTACAACTACTCGAGAAATTAGTTTTTATAGCCAGAAGTTAAATTTTCTAATCCAACAATGCGTAGCCTTCAGTGTTATCCTGAATTATAACGAGGCGAAAGTGGGTGGAGCCTCATGAAGTCACCATTCTGACGATAATTATTGGTGAAGGTTTAAAGCCAATATACGGTACCGGCTATTTTTCTTTTTCAGTAAATAGGTAGATAGCCAAT
>NC_087200.1:22270799-22303299 GCF_015104395.2 Macrobrachium nipponense | reverse complement strand
GCTGTCACGTATTCGTACTTAGAGGTAGGAGTTCTGTGGAGATGCTTCAGCAGGAGTATAAGAAATTGAGAATCAAGTTATCATTGTGTGGTCAGCTCAAGTATTAAATGATCACCATTAAGAAAAGATACTATCTAACTTATATATGTGTGGTTTGTTTAGAATAAGCAGGCCTTATACCAGCATGGGCTTTTGCAGGATAATAATGAAGATAAAAAGCCTTTTGTGGATCTCTGGACTCAACAGCCGAACAGGAATTTTAATGTGCCATTCTATACTATTTCTGCGTTACAAGTTTTCTTAAATTTGAAAATGCTGTAGAAATCTAAATTAGCTTGAAGTTGTGAATAACTTATTTATTCACAATATTTCATTGCAGAATATCCACCTTTGTATATTGCAGCAACCTGCGTTATATCTCCATATAATCTGTTCCCCTGGCACTTAGACAGTCAGATTATTTATTTATATGTTTATGTATATATATGTTTATGTGTATATATATATATATATATATATATATATATATATATATATATATATATTTATATATACATACGTGCGCGCGCGCAACCACACACACCCACTGTAGACGACTGACATGGGGCTGTAGTAGCATGTAAAACACGAAATAGTAAGGTCCGTGGTTTAAGCCCTGCCTTCCTGTCCCGGAGACCCAGTTTTCAATTGGCATACCAGTGGCAGCTGGAAGTCAAGAAGAGGGCAAATTACTGACAACCTTTTTCACTGAAGACCTTCTGTACTCGAGAAGACACGGCCCTTCTGGCTCCTCATCGCCGACAGAGTATTGAGCTTAACATTTGCTAGGTTGGTGGTCTGATCATGGCCTGCCCTCAAGAGATTAGAAACTTCTTTCCGGAAAAAAACGCTGAGTTGTCGAAGGGTTGTGATCTCACTGCGCCATATAGTCAAAGGGGGAAATGATGTATTCAGGACACATATTGTTGGATATACACACGTTCTGGACCGTGGCTATGCTGTTTATTAACATTGTGGCATATTACCATGATCAACCTTTACAATTAACCTTAACATATTTGGTTTAGGCATTTAGATTCTAATTTGATAGATTTAAGCAACATTTCTCACATATCCCGATGCCCTTTGTCGTTGTGACGCCCGATGATTTAATATAATGTCAATTCCTTTTCGCGTATCTTAAAAATTAATATTTGGTAATATGCATTAACATTTTCAACTCGCCATCCTGTTTAAAAGAAAGTAACTGTTATTGGATTTGCATAGGTAAAAGAGGAGAACAAGCCTTCGCGGCATCATTTAAGGATCATGTAATACTGGAACGCGATAGTGATATAGTATATAGCATGTAACAGACAATGGATGAACCCACTCGAGTTCGGTATATGATGCTTACATTCGGAGCGACTGCCTGAGAATTGATGCAATTCTGTGAAGCTTTTACCTGTGACGCAGAAGCTAATCATCTTGCGGTTAATCATAACGCAAACTATAATAGGGTTTCCAAAAGAGGTTTATGACCTTGTTGTCCATAATGCTTCTTAAACTTCAATACGAAATCTGTAAATAAGCGCGCTGTCAACCATCTTATTAACTGAGCACACCGGCCTATAGCACTGTCTTCGCCACCAACTTTCAATTATGTCCCGAGCATAATTAGTGATCTCCATATGTAATCAGGGCTAAGAATATTGCTAATTACAAACCTTGATTAGAAGCAAAAGAGTTATGTTACAAATTGCCTACGAGAGACTTGGCTAATGAGATCATACAAAAGATATAATTTGCGCATTTCTCTCTTTCTTATTTCTCGGTTTATTGCAATTGTGCCTTTTCCCCTTTCCGCCGATCTGCTGCTGCTGCTGCTGTTGCTGCTACTGTCGTCTCTCTGATTATCTTAACCATCTTCAACCCTTACTGATAAGAGAGTAGTTAGGGCACTATAGGCCAGACCTCTTTTCGGAGAGGCGTAGGTGGGGTCTAATTTGAAAGGACACTTTGGTTCCTGTCATGTGAATTTGAAGAAAGAAACTAAAATTAGCCGTGTTATGGGTCACTGATCTTTTTTTAAATTTGACTTGATCTGTTAAAGAAAATATGTTGAATCCTCTTTCTGTTATTACCGGTTTTGTTTTTATTATTGCTGGTGTTTTTTCCATGTCCATAGAGAATTGCCGGGTAAATGACTTTCAAATATTTATTTGTAATGCTATTTACTCATACAGCATCCTGAGGTCAAGACTGAAGATGAATAATTTATTTCATCCAAGAGTATCAAGAATAATTCCCGCGAAATCTTGCAAGAGGATTAATCACTACGAGGAAGGAAGAGCTAAGAAAAGCTTAAAAAGTTTAGTTATAAATCTTTGTATGATAAGATTATTATTATTATTATTATTATTATTATATTATTATTATTATTATTATTATTATTATTATTATTATTATTATTATTATTATATTATTGATTATTATTATTATTATTATTATTTTATTATTAGTATTATTATTATTATTGTGACATGACATTTTATAAATATACCTCGACGTAGCATGAAGGTCAAATAACATGGATGTAAGATTTATGAGTAAGAATTATGGTATGGTTATTCTAACGTTGAAAAAGAGTCTGGCATGTGAGCAAGATTTAAGAACTTAGGTAATTAGTTGACAGAAGCATAAAAGAAATAAGCTGCTATGGACGTTGATAGAGCATCTTGAGAAGGGATGATTTACTGGTGGATGTTGTCCTGCTGGATGCCACAGTGAGAAAAAGGGGAGTGAAACCTTGTTGAAAGCAATGCTGGCAGAGTTTAGCGTTGATATCCTGCTTCAATTGAAAGAGATGAGAATTAGGATGGTACATCTGGTGTGAGGTCGCAAGGCCCTGAGAGTCATTGTTACAAGATTTTTAAATATATATATATATGTGTATATATATATATATATATATATATATATATATATATATATATATATATATAGTCCTTATATCTTTGGGTAGTATTGTGTGGGAAATTGTCTCTCGTTGTTTTGGAAGAAGTTGAAACCGTCAAGTAACAAGCATCGTGAAACTTGAGTAAACTGGCCAATAGTAAGCTACATTTGAACTTCTCTCTCTCTCTCTCTCTCTCTCTCTCTCTCTCTCTCTCTCTCTCTCTCTCTCTCTCTCTCTTATCGATCGCCATTTTTCTGTGATTTTTTCGTATTCTATCGCGTTGGGATTAAACAGCCAAGCGCAATGCAAGTGCAATACTGCTAAATACAGCTGAGCTACGTTCTGAATCCAGCTCAGAAAAGCTTTTCTTTAGGATTATTGCCTTGCCAAAGCTCTTCTGACAATCATTGCCCCCCCTCCCCCCCCCCCCTCTCTCTCTCTCTCTCTCTCTCTCTCTCTCTCTCTCTCTCTCTCTCTCTTCTCTCTCATTTTTAGCAATTTGCAACATGGTCTTGATATTTCAACGTCTTTAAAAGTTGTTCCATCAAGTATTGGGACACTTCAGTTGCGGTACATCTAAAGGTTTTTCTGTCTCCACAAGTAGCTCTGTTTACTCTTAAAAGTTTAATTAGGAAGAGTAGTATAACTATTGTCGAATATTTGAAGCACAGTTGCCTTTTAATGTTCTATAAATAGTTTCGTCTAGAATTAATGTTAATTATCCCGTGGTAAAAAGATACCTCCAAACCTGTATTAACCTGCTTGATAATGATAATAGTAATAATGTATGTGGTGAGGATTTCGGCAGTGGGAAAGATTCGATATTTCTCATAGAATATTGACTGTTCTCCGCCTACGTACGTAACCTTCAGAGCCAAATCGTCCGTGTAGATACAGAGCGTGTTGCCTAATGTGTATATCGGGAACGACGGGAATAAAGAATCTTAGCGGCCCCTGCCCGTATCCAGAGATTGAAGCTAGCTAGAATCCAGTTGCATTTAGAAGGCTGAATACAAATCCCTTTCTACACCAAACAGAATATTTGTTCCTTTTTTCCCAAGCAAACTCAAAGATCAACTTTTCCATCGCGTTTTTCCTCTTTGCGAAGGTTTAGTCTCCGTTTTCTCGTATTTATTTACCGTTCGCGAATGGTTTTTTTTTTTTCTTCTTCTTCTTCTTACCTTCGGATCAATACACACGAGACCGTCTGATTCAATTTGTTGGGGCGGGATTTATTATTAGAATAAAACTCGACGGCGGCCAGTACTCGAAAGTGGGACTTAATTATCAGGTACAATGCGACTCATTATCACCTAATAGAAATTTAACTATTTAAGCTGCTTCGTAAAGCACAAAGTAAATAGAGACCCGCGCGCCAGAACAATTTATTCGGGCGGGTGTTAAAATCCGTTAGAATCGATCTCGGTCGCAAGGAAATTTCCAGCCAGAACAACAACAACAACAACAACGCCACCACCACGACAACAACAGCAACAGTAACGCCAAAAGGCGAACCTGCTGTAGATACATCTGTTGAACAACGGCCATTTTAATGAGTTATTAAGCATTTCAATTAAGGTGGCCAAAAATGATAATACAAGAGGCCCCGGGAGAGAAATTGTCCCTTATCGCTGCATAGTAACACCACCTAATATAATTGCTTCGAGAAGAAGAAGAAGAAGAAGAAGAAGAAGAAGAAAGAGAGAGAAAAAGATAATTAGATGAAGTCTTGCATTGGAAATAAGAGACTTGAGCCAAGACATTTGTGAACGAGGTTCGGTGTTAAGTCTTTAGAATACCTTCATAATTGCCTCCCAGATTCACTAAGATTTGTTATTATCATGCTCTGGCAACCTTGCTAGACTTTAATGAAGGTGCATATACACAAAATACAGTTTTTCCTTTGGTATTTACTTCTGGACATTCGAATTTTGAAATATAATTGTACGATGATGATGTTATATTGATTGATGGTTACTCGTAATTTACACTTAAGGTCGTCGTTTATTTTACATCATCTTTTATATCTTTAAATTAGACCTGGAAAAAAAGGATTTCTTCTTATCAGTTCTCATATTTCTTGTTAAATAATATGATTTTGTGTGAAAATTACCATGGCCAACACAGTTAGATTTCGCAGCCAGTAAATATGTATCTATGATTTTGAACTAGAGATGGAATGTTACTCAAATAGTAACAAGTCCCAAAAGGGACTTACCTTACTATGTGATTGAGTCCTTCCTTATGATCTAACGTGATTTAAGTGCAAGCGAATGAAAAACGCAACCTATCGTTGACCCAAGGGCAAGTGAAAATGGGAGTTTACGCTCAAGTAATCTTGCCTCGTCACTGGGTCATTTTAGCTAAAAAACACCCGGAGGCTTAACAGACACGAATGGACGGCATTCCGGTCTATGGCCCCACTGTCTTCTCTCTCCAATATAAACTTTTTTAATCGAACATAACCCTTTTCCGAAAAGTACATAAAGTCACTGCTAATAAGGCATAAATTGGAGCGGAATTGAGGCGCCTTTGGTAATTTTTTACCCTGAAGAGACTTGATACATCCTACTCTACCCTATCCATCATATTTCTTAACCCTCCCCCCTCTCTCTCTCTCTCTCTCTCTCGCTCTCTCTTTCTCTCTCTCCTGCCAACATCCGACTTATTTAAGCCCATTTAGGATGGGGGGTTGGTGTCGGGGGAGAGAGGAGGATCTCCTTTGCTTCTCATTTCCTTCTTTTTTTAAAAAACTTCCCATGATCCTCCTGGTTCCTAACGTGACTAATGACCTTTTTTTAATTTTTTTTTATTTTTTCTTATTGAAGATCATCCTATGACAGAGCATTAACGTGAACATGTGTTTTCCTTCTTTCGCTGCTTCTTTTTCTTTGTTTCGGCACCGGAGGGAATCACAGCCGAAAGAAGCCGGCTGAAGGGAAGAAAAATGAAACGAGTTGAATGGAAGTGACTTTTTTCATTCTCTCCGGGAGAAGTCATCAAGCGGCACCTCATAATGGGTTCGTTGATCGAAGTGAGATATATTTTGCTTATTAGTTTTCTGAATACTTTTGCAGTCAAGTGTGTTGACGCTCGCGCGTGTCCCGAGGCTGCGGGGTTTTACCACAATGTTCCGTTGGGTTTCAGAATCCCCTCCTTCGTTGCTTATTGGCCGATTTCCTTCCAGATTTTCACACGAGGCGTCATTCTAGGTGATCTCGCCCCTAGCAAATGCTCCGCTTCGGTCTGAAGTGGGGGCGAGATCCGTCCGAACGAGCGATATTTGCCAGACCATTTCATTAACTATCGGGAGGTGGATGGCCCTCTGTCCCGTATATTTTTCAACAACAATGAAGTCTTATAATTGGTTGAGGTAATTGCAGCCAACGACGAAAGGCGTGAGAGTTTGATGACTTCAGATATTAGCTGAGATAGCGACCGAGCGAGATTCCTAAATATCACGGTTCTGGTGAGTGACTTTTAGTGATTGTTCGCGTCGTCAAGTGTCGGGACAGAGAGAGAGAGAGAGAGAGAGAGAGAGAGAGAGAGAGAGAGAGAGAGAGAGAGGGAGGGAGAGAGGGAGGGAAGGAAGGGGGGGGAAGGTCCTATCTGTAACACTCGTAAAGAAGGTAACTTAGAATTTTCTTTAGGAATCGTTGATAGAGCTGCGGTTTTTATGATTGTTATTTTATTGCATTTTTCAACCCTTATCTTGTAGGGGTGGGGCGGTGGCTGCTTTGCCGGCGTCTCTTTTGTGCTCGTCTAAGACGTTGGTAAAAGATTAGGTGCCATGCCATAGCGTAACTCTATAGTGAAAGAATCTAGAATAGGGGGAGGGGGTGTTAGAGGAAAAGAGGAGGAGGAGGTGGCAGAGAGGGAGTTTGTTACCGACGTCTGTGACATCGTGTGAGACAGGGCTTGGAAAAGGGGGAGGGAGGGAGAAGGGGTTGAGGGCCGCATTTCCCTCTAATTTTCATCTAATTGGCTGGTGCTGCTGCAGGGGACCTTTGTGCGTTTAGGCCTATTTTTTAATTGCTTGTTTTAGGAATTGCGGCCCAAATTGAAATTTATTTTTAAATCGTTTCGCCAGACGCCGAGATCGTAAATTTATCTCGGCGCATGTTTGGTCGGAAGACGTTGACGACCAAGGAAGTGAAAATGACAACAATGACGTCGCTGATGACGATAACGATGATGATACTAGTGATGATGATGATGATGGTGATGGTGATGCTGACAGGTATGACGTTAAGGGAGAGAGAGAGAGAGGGGGGGCGGGAAGAGAAGAGATGACGCAAGGAGGAAGAAGCATTTGGATGCTGAGTGATGGGGGGTGAATGTGACGAGGAGTTGAAGCCATTGAAGAGAGAAACACTTTCCCTTGTACATCCAAATGAGCTCCGCCATTTCTTTTAATTGTGCTCTCCCCCAGCCCCTCTGCCTTCCCTCCCAATTCCTTGCCCATCTGGCAAAACTATCATATTAACAATAAGAGTAATTTCGATTGAGATCTATCATTTTGGCCATATTGTTGGCGACGCTCCTAACAGCGCTCATTGACTGAATTGCCATCCTGTCATCTAATTTGATATTATAAAAGAGTCAGGTGCCAAGCTCTTGTTCTTTTATTACCAAACTGTTCTGGTCTTTTTTTTTTTTTCTCTCTCTCTCTCTTGTCAGGTAGCTGTATATTTATTGCCGACCTATTATTCTTTTATCACGTACTTATTCATCTTTTGTTGCCAAGTGTCTGGTCTGTTAACTGAGATGTCTGATTTTCATTCATTATTGTACTATTCATTTGTAGAATTTTGTAGGAGTCATAATTTTGTCTAATTAGTAATACTGGGTTGTTGGTGACTAATGTTAAGAGAACTGTATCGTACCATTTAGCAAACATTATTTTTGCAATTTTTTTTAATGTTTGCATAAATACTTAGTAAATACTCTGAAAATTAGACGGCGCCTGGCAGTTGCTCCTTGAGTGAGTTAGTAGTTTTTTTATATATATTACTAATGAGTAAGCTGTGGAATTTGAAAGCGTTTCTATCCAGACAAAAAGAATTAGTTGAAGTTTTATTAATGCTTACTCACTTCTCTCACTTCAAAATATTATTATTGAATATAGAGAATGCTTGACTATGGCTTGCATGGAACGTTTTTTGAGGACAGAAGAACAAGAATGGTGGGAGAAGAAAAAAATGGCAAATGAAAGCAAAGTGATGGTAGATATGAGGAAGATTGATATGCACTTCGAAAGGTTATGGTTATTTGATATTTTGTTGTTGGTAGGCGTAGGAAGTAGTGACAAAATACTTTGATGATAATGATTATCTTTGTGCCAAAGTTGTAAGGAGGGACTGGCGTAATACCCTTGTATTTTTTCAAGGGTATTTTTTAACATTCATTGGTATGCTTGCAAATTCAGTTTTCAAAGAGTATAAGCATTATATATATATTGTGTATATATATATATATATATATATATATGTATATATATTAGGGATGAACCGATACCAAATTTTTGGCCGATACCCATACATATTACCTCTATATTACTGTTGTTTAGGAGAATATATATTGTTACTAAAATCATTCTTGTTCTCCGGTTATCGTATATTAAATGTTCAAAAGTTGAAAGGTCATATAAACTGCACGTGTCTAATTCCAAGCTGCAGCAGTAGCAGTACAGTAACTCGTTGCACCATTCACTTATACCATAACTGTACTGCACATATTAAAATAGTACCCAACTCCAACAGAATGGTAATGACTCATTGCTGATAGAGATAGATACAACTATAGTTAATTAAAATTAGAATTACAGTAATAAATTGTTAAATACACTGTACAGTATTAAGATGCAATCTGTTTTTAAAAGATAGACAATGAACCTGTATACAATGATATGCCTATATATAGTTTGTTTGGCGGGCTTTGTTAATATATACTAAATTTTAGGAAGCCTATAAGAGTTTTAAATTCCTATACTAATGACAAAAGTATCGGCTGGTATCAGCCAGAAATTCACTGATACCGATACCACATAAACTAGCCGATACCACCGATACCAATACTGATACTTGGGCACACCCCCAATATATATATGTATTTATATACATACATACATTGAGACATACATACATACAGACATACATATACACATACAGACTAGCTGATCAGGTGAATCGATAAACACACACACACACACACACACACACACACACACACACACACACTCTCTATTTCTCTTGTTAAGATAATTGCTTCACTTACATTGCCCAGTATTTTTGACATTTAATATTTAACCCGTTCTCACCCCAATTCCTATCAGCGCTGAACTTGGACTTAAAGGGCATCAGGAGTGTCACTATTCATCTCAGCAACCTCGAAAACCATGGATTAGAGACTAATATCTGTCGTTTTAGGTTAATTTTACATGTCACCCCTTCCTACCCCCCACCCACTTTGGTGGCAGCGGGATGTCTTACCCACATGTTATTCTTTTCTGGTTATAAGTCATATGTATACGGTATACCAAAATGAGGTATGATAAAACTGGTAGAGTTTATTTAGTACTAAGTCTATAGGCAGAACCTGCCCCGTTTTAAGGAAGCCCTTCCCACCCCCACCCCCTTTGGTGCTAGTGATGTCCTACTCCCCACAGTATACTTTTTAGGTAGTAACTCACATGTATACCTAGTGTGGTTGAAATTGCTCAATGTGTTTCAGAGTTTGGTGAACATACACGAGCTCACACACATACACATCCATTTTTGGGTGTATCTATATATATATATATATATATAATATATATATATATATATATATAATATATATATATATATATATAGTATATATATATATATATATTAGCAAAATTCTATTAGCAAAATGCAAAGCAAAAAATGGGAATATTTGTTATGAGACTTCAAAACAAGAAAATCTGAACACATGATCATGCTTTTTTAAAACGTATGTATGTAGTCCACTTGAATATTGCAATATGGATATGGTAACCCACACTACCTAAAGGATATTGCATAGACAGCTAAAATAAAAAGAAAATTAAGGTTCTTGACTACTGGGAAAGACTACAATATTTTAAATTATATAGTCTAGAAAGGAGAGAACACTACATGATAATACATGCATGGAAACAGATAGAAGGAATTGCCGAAAACATCATGGAGCTAAAATTATCAGAAAGAGCAAGCAGAGGTAGATTAATAGTGCCCAAAAACTATACCAGGAAAAATAAAGGAAAGCCACACAGGACATTAATCCACTACGCACCAGCATTGACAATGCAGCGTCTATTCAATGCGTTGCCAGCTCATCTGAGGAATATAACAGGAGTGAGCGTAGATGTGTTTAAGAATAAGCTCGACAAATATCTAAACTGCATCCCAGACCATCCAAGATTGGAAGATGCAAAATATACCGGAAGATGTACTAGCAACTCTCTGGTAGACATTAGAGGTGCCTCACACTGAGGGACCTGGGGCAACCCGAACAAGATTTAAGGTCTGTAAGGTCTCTCTCTCTCTCTCTCTCTCTCTCTCTCTCTCTCTCTCTCTTCTCTAATATATATATATATATTATATATATATATATATATATATATATATATATATATATATATATATATATATATATAACATACATACATACATACATACGTTTTATAAAGCATAATCATGTGTTCAGCTTTTCTTGTTTTGAAGTCCCATAACAACATTCCCATTTTTGCTTTGCATTTTACTAATAGAATTGCTATTTGATCATTGCATAACATGTTCCTATTCAACATCACACCAAGGTCTTTAACTGCTTCCTTATTAGTGATTGTCACGTCATTAGGTCCCCTCTATGCATATAGCTTTCCTTCTTTATCTCCATAATTTATTGATTCAAATTTATCAGAGTTAAATACCATCCTATTTACCTCTGCCCATTCATATACTTTGTTAAGGTCTCTTTGTATCGAGTTCCTATCTTCATCACAAGTAATTTCTCTACTTATTCTTGTGTCATCGGCGAAACTGCTCACTACCGAGTCCTTAACATTACTGTCTATGTCTGCAATCATAATAACAAACAGCAATGCAGCTAAAACCGTACCTTGTGGCACACCGGATATTACCTTAGTTTCATCCAATTTCTCATCGTTTGCAATAAATATCTGTTTTCTGTTGTGTTAAAATTCTTTTATCCATCTTCCTACTTTGTCCACTATATTATGTTTTCTAATTTTCTTCGCTAATATATTATGGTCTACCTTGCCAAAAGCTTTTGCAAAAGTCTAGATAAACCACACCTGTTTCCCTTCCATTTATCATATTTTTATATATGTTATCACGGTGGACTAACAGTTGGGTTTGTGTACTTTTTCTCAGTACAAAACCATGTTGTCCTATATTAAACAAATTATTTTTTTTTAAATGTTTCATAATATTTTTCCTTATTACCCTTTCATACACTTTCATAATATGTGACGTTAGACTCACAGGCCTATGATTACTTGCCTCTAGTCTTGATCCCCTTTTGAAAGTAGGGGTAATATATGCTAATTTATGCTCATCAAAAATCTTGCTTGTATCTACACTTTGCCTTAATAATATTGCGAGTGGCTTTGCGTTAGAATGAGCTACTTTCTTTAACAAAATGGTAGGGACACCATCTGGTCCAGCTGCGGCTTCATTTTTAATTTCATTAATAGCCTGCACAATATGGGCTTTGTTAATATCTATGTCTGATACGTATTCACTATTTTCATCCCTTATTTATGTATCATTATTTTCATTATCAATTCTAGGGGTAAATTCTCTCTCATATATTTCTGCTAATATGTTGCATATTTCCTTTTTTTCTTTTGTTAATCTCCCTTCAATTCTTAGAGGGCCTATTTCTATTCTTCTTTTATTCATCTTTTTCGCATATGTGTACAATAGTTTGGGGTTTTGCTTGATATTTACTAGGGTTTTTTCTTCCAAGTCCCGTTTTCATTTTCATTTGATTGTATAATCTTTTGTTCTGCATTTTGTCTTACTTTTTAGTTCTATCACTTTCCATGCATTCTTTTCTTTTGCAAGACCCCTTTTCCACTTTCTGATTTTCTGGAACAAGATCATTCTGTCTCTTGGTATCCACTATTTTCTCTAATATTTTATATAATATATCTGTATTTACCTGTATATCATCACTTACGAATATGTTATCCCAATCTTTGTTTAATTCTTCATTTATTTCTGACCATTTTATATTCTTACTATAGAAATTGTATTTTCCATATCCTTCCCACTTTTTCATCTCATGTTTATCTTTGTTTTCACTTGCTTTGGAACGGACTGTTAATTCTATAACATTATGATCTGAAATATTCGCATTATAAACTATTATTTCTTTAACATAATTCACCTCGTTCACAAATACTAGGTCTAAAATATTTTTCTTTCTTGTTGGCAGGTGATTTATTTGTTGAATGTTGTATTCTAGTAGCATATCTAATAGCTTTTCGAATTTTTACCTCTTATCTTCTGCACTACTATTACTCTCTTTTTTATATGTATAAATACAACCACAATCCCCTATTCGTTCTTTCCAGTCTACGAAAGGAAAGTTAGTCTCCGGATAGGAGTATAGTGCAGTCTTTGTGATTTCTACATATATCCTCCAATTTTTCTATTATTGTGTCAGACTCTTTAGTATATATTACGATGTTCATTAATTTTTCACACTCTGAGTTACTATATTTATCGTGTATTTTTCCTTGTTCTATGTCTCTCCCATATATCGCGGTTCCCCCTTGATTCCTATTTTTTCTATCTGATCTATAAGTTTGGAACCAATTTATCTGATCATCATTACCAGTCTCTTGGGAATACCAGGTTTCACTTATGTTCATAATATCTATTTTTTCAGAGAGAGAGAGAGAGAGAGAGAGAGAGAGAGAGAGAGAGGTATGTATATATATATATATATATATATATATATATATATATAATATATATATATATATATATATATACATATATATACTCTGAGCCGTTTCCCCTTAAAAATACGTTGATTGCTACATCTATACTTAAACTATTAAATAGTAGATTAACTTCATGTGCAGAAAGCTTCCAAAATATTAGTTGTGGCCCCCGTCCCACACACATTGCAGCATTCCCCTCAATCATGCATGCAAATTTGCCCTTCTTGGATATCAAAAACTTTCTGGCGATGCCACGCCTCCCCCCATAATTTTATTTATTTATTTATTTTTATTATTATCTTTTTTTAGGTTTTCTTCCCTTCTAAAACTTCTAACTTACAAACTCTCCGCTAATCTATCGTTTTACAGTCTTTCCGTTTTATCAAACTACCTCTAATGTAGTAATAGCCGGAGGATTGGATAGTTATTTTTATTAAGGAAAGTCTTACGATATTTAAAGAAAACATGGGATGGAAATCAGTTATCAGAAAAATATTTATGCAAGACTATCACTGCTTTATGATAATAGTCCCAGGAGGAGGTTAAAGCATAAGCTCTATGAAGAAGATTATTTTAGAATAAAAAAAAAACTTACTATAAAAATTTCAACCGAGACCAGTAATAGGCTTTATCCTAAAAACGAAAGTGTTAAAACTATCATTGTGTCGAGACACCAAGACATCCAAGAATACAAAATTGGTAATTTTCGTCTTTCTCTAATGTGAACTTACTGTTATGATGTATTTCATTAACGTATGAGAGGAATTGATCGGCATGGATTGCCGATTTAAAAAGAACTAAAGGGCAATTCTCCAACATTTTCTCCTCCAGGGAGCACATAAAAATGTTGGAGGACGTGGGACTTAGAGGTGATCCCATTGCCATCCCATCAACCTGTTTATATAAACAATCGTTAAAAATAAAAGCAATATCAATCACTGCTAATTCCAATAATTTCTTGAAAAGGTAACGAGCATAATTAGAATATGTGTCACTGGGTTCAATAAAAATCTTATTCAAAATAACCTCAATAGTTTCTGCAACTGGAACGTTAGTAAATGACGACTCAACATCATATAACTGGTCATAGGCAGGTCAGAGCCTCGACGTAAAATATAAGATTTAAACTCTTCAGAATTTTCAGAAACTTGGTTCCATCACTAAGAAATAGATTCCATTTTATTGATATAGCCTTTTTTAAGATAACCATTGCCAGGTTTAGCAATTACCAGACGTAAAATATAAGATTTAAAATCTTCAGAATTTTCTGAAAATTGGTTCCATCACTAAGAATAGATTCCATTTTATTGATATAGTCTTGTTCAAGATAACCATTGCCAGGTTTAGCAATTACCAGATTTTCATATTTTGCCAGATTCTTCAAAGTACTCACATCATTTCGTTAAAAAAAAAAAAAAAAAAAAAAAAAAAATGTGTCCAATTTATAGTTAGTTTTCTAAAAGTCTGCTGAGAAATATAAAACAGTTGGGATTGCAATGTACTGATATCTATATTGAAAGGTTGCTTTTTTAATCTATGAAATAGTGATTCCAAAGGTAGAAAAAAAACCTGTTGTATTTAGGTTTGTAACAAGGCATGCAGAAGTTCAATGCAGAGATGATAAAAATTCTTCATGGTTTGATAATACATGAGAGGATAAATTAAAAATTTATCTCACACCATTGTTAAAATGAGGAGGAAGAACGCCGAGGTTTTGTAATTTTATACCGTGACAACACTAAACATTAATAATATAATATGAAATGTTTTGTTAAAAAGGATATGAAAAATAATAAGATCAATAAAAGACAAGGTGCTACGAATACGTTGATATACGCCTTGAACAGTGTTTAGTTACATAAACATTTTTTGTTTTGATTTCCATGTTTAATAATTTGTTGATGGCCTCAGCATAGAATTCAGAATGATATAAAGAGGCGCGGTACAATTTAAATTTGATAAAGCCAACCGCAGCATATAGAAGGCCTGCTTGGCGGTGAGAAGTGATGAGATATAAAATGTCAAAAATGCTGGGCAGTGTTACTTAAGCAACCACCTCTGTGCCAAAGTTCAATGGTGTAGATGTTCACTTGGAACAAACAGATGCGTTTTCCCATAAATATATATATATATATATATATATATATATATATATATATATATATATATATATATATATATATATATATATATATATATATATATATATATATATATATATATATATGTATGATATATATATATATATATATATATATCATATATATATATATATATATATATATATACACGTATAACGGTACGGAATTTGGTACGATAGGTCTCATAATTGTCAAAAGGGCGGAGGACCCCGTCTGCCACAAAGGGAAAAGATCCCCACCTGCCTTAAAGGGCAGAGGACCCAGGTTGCCGCAAAGGGCAGAGGGTCCTGCCTGCCTCAAACACCAGGGGACACTTGACTTTGGAATCTGCCACTTGCTTCAGAAACTCCAAGAGATCGTCTTCGAATTTCTGAGGGAGAGATCCAAAGGAAAGACCTGCTTGATTCCTTTAACATTATTTTAATATTCTTGAATTATATTGACGTTTAAAAGATTTCAAAGAAAGCGCTCTATGGTTAAGACGTTTATTATGAAATGTGTCTCATTACTGGACTCCTAAAATAAAATAAATGTAGGGAGAAAAAATAAAGAAATAGACCGATCTTTCTTTTGGGTCTCTCCTTTAGCAATCCGAAGACGATCTCTTGGAGTTTGTGTAGCAATTTGCAGATTCCACAAACGCAAGGGCCCTCTGCCATTTGAGGTAGGCGGGGTTCTCTGCCATTTGAGGCAGGTGAGGTCCTCTGCCCTTTAGACGTAAGCGGGGTCCTCTGCCATTGGAGGCAGGCGGGGTCCTTTGGAGATTTCCAGTTGCCAGCAAGATTCCTGGAGCCAGCGTCATCTATTGTTCATTTTCGCCCCTTTTCTTCATGGGGTTACTGTGTCATACAAGCCCCCTCGAATTTCGCTTGCTGAAGACATGACTCCTTAATCGTTTTTACCGCATGTCATTTGATATCTTATTCTTCCATCTGAATTTTTGCCTTCCTCTGCCTCTCCTTCCTGCCATCGTCATGCTCAAAGCCCTTTTACAACTGATACCTATTCCTCTAATAAATTAATTTCTGATCGTATCTCATCTTGTGACCACACACATCACAAGATCTTCTCTTCCACATCCATTTTCCGTTTTCGTCTTTCTTCATCGGCCGCTTCTAGAGTCCGTAAACTGTGTGTGTGTGTGTGCATTGACCAATTTGAACCAAACTTGGTATGCACGTGACTTACCATCTGGAAAAGAATACTTTTGGGGGTAAGACATCACTGGCAGCAAATGGGGGTTGTGGGAAGTTGGTGGGAAAGGGTATGACATGAGAAAATAACCGACAGCGACAGATATTGGCGAATAAATCCACTGTTTTCGAAGTCGCTGTGATGAACAGTGACACTCCTGATATCCTTTAAATGCAAGTTCAGCTCTCATTAGGAAGGATTGGTTAGAAGTGGTTGGGTAGGGGTGACATAAAAATAACTGAAAACGACATATTTGTGGCTAATCCGTATATTTTGAGTTTGACGAGATGAATAGTGACCCTCCCAATGGCCTTCAAAAATGCTGGTCAATGTAACTATCTTAAACAGGAAAAGGAGACTGATAGAGAGAGAGAGTATGAGGGAGAGGAATTAAGAGAGTAGACAGGGGTTTGGGAGGAGAGAGAGAGAGAGAGAGTTTATTGGTTGTCAATCACAGTTTTCCTGGGCAGCGCCGCGTTGGCCAGCTAATATATATATATATATATATATATATATATATATATATATATATATATATATATATATATATATAAAATATATATATATATATATATATATATATATATATATATATATATAAGTGTGTGTGTATGTGTTTGTGTCTGTATGTATGTACACATACGCACGCAGCATTTGTAGTATCCACGCTAACTTATTAATTTTTCGAATTTACCCTCTGGATATGCTTAAGGCACGTTGCCTTGAATCCAAATAGGGAATAAATGAAACTCTCCATTCCATGACCCAATCTGAGACACCGTGCGTGGAGTTACAGCAATTAATACAGTGTGCTATATAGAATATAACTCTATTTCAATCCGTAATTACTATATATCTATCGAATTTAGAGGGAATAGACTTATGATGTCAGTGTTATAGTGGCATGGCGATTTGGGTTGAAGTATATAAAGAATCTGTTTGTAAATTTTACATAACTTAGTAAATGAATAGATATTAGTTTTGGGGGAATAAAGAAAGTTACCCTTCCTTTGAGGGCTTCGAACTAGCGCCCATTGATGCTACAGAGAGGTAGTTCTAGCTATTCATGCTATAAAGCTTGAGTTGGAATGGGCCTATCCTCAGCCTATCCTCACCATTCGTATGTAGTTGATGTAGTGATTATTGTTTGATCATTTAATATATCATATATTATTAATAATATTATATATTATTATAATATATACTATAGTATATTATAATATTATATTTATATATATGTATATATATACGTTTATATATACATACATATATATATATATATCATTCGAGCTACAAATGTCCTTTAATATCTAATTCGCTCTACCTCGGAATTGATATATTTTCATATATGTACCGAGGGGGAATTTTTAGTTGATAATAATTTCGTACTCCCATGGATCGAACCACCGTCCAGTAGGACGGGGAACGAAATCAGGATCGGACAGTGACGCTACCGAAACGGCTATCAAGAGAGGCTAAAGGTTTATATCGATTCTGACCATTTCAAATCAACGCCGATCTCGTTGTATTTGTAATTAGAATCAATATGGAACCCCCTCCACCATGCTAGCCGATTCGAGCGTTTGACCCACGCAGCCTTATTATGAATATTTATCACATCACCGTGATTCATATAAATCATTCGAGCTACAAATGTCCTTTAATATCTAATTCGCTCTACCTCGGAATTGATATATTTTCATATATGTACCGTGGGGGAATTTTTAGTTGATAATAATTTCGTACCCCCATGGGAACGAACCACCGTCCTGTAGGACGGGGAACGAAATCAGGATCGGACAGTGACGCTACCGAAACGGCTATCAAGAGAGCCTAAAGGTTTATATCGATTCTGACCATTTCAAATCAACGCCGATCTCGTTGTATTTGTAATTAGAATCGATATGGAACCCCCTCCACCATGCTAGCCGATTCGAGCGTTTGACCCACGCAGCCTTATTATGAATATTTATCACATCACCGTGATTCATACAAATCATTTGAGCTACAAATGTCCTTTAATATCTAATTCACTCTACCTCGGAATTGATATATTTTCATATATGTACCGAGGGGGAATTTTTAGTTGATAATAATTTCGTACCCCCATGGGATCGAACCACCGTCTAGTAGGACGGGGAACGAAATCAGGATCGGACAGTGACGCTACCGAAACGGCTATCAAGAGAGGCTAAAGGTTTATATCGATTCTGACCATTACAAATCAACGCCGATCTCATTGTATTTGTAATTAGAATCGATATGGAACCCCCTCCACCATGCTAGCCGATTCGAGCGTTTGACCCACGCAGCCTTATTATGAATATTTATCACATCACCGTGATTCATATAAATCATTCGAGCTACAAATGTCCTTTAATATCTAATTCCCTCTACCTCGGAATTGATATATTTTCATACATGTACGAGGGGGAATTTATATATATATATATATATATATATATATATATATATATATTATATATAATATATATATATATAGAGTCATACAGAATGTAACGAACACTTATTTAGTATGTTTACATTTTCATAACCAGTATGTACTATATCTGTATACATACATACATACATACAATATATTATATATATATATATATATATATATATATATATATATATATATATATATATATATATATATATATATAATAGCTTAGAGAACGTCTATTACGTGAATGGTGATCTATGTTATTTAAACCTGAGGCTCTTTTATTGAAGTTTAGACAACAATGGTGTTAACCTTTGCTATAGTCGTAAAGCTCCTTTCTTCTGCTTAGATATATATTTTTGATGTTTGACATGTGGACTAAACGGTAAATTCCTAGTTATTTGTTAAGAAAAATGTTACCGCTTTTAGCTCAGTCCCTTGCTTTAAAATTTAGTCTTGGAAAGCAGTGACTCAAATGTTGGTAAGTGATGAAAAACGAGTCTTCATTTACAATAATAGCGTCATCCAATCCCTTACCTAAAGCACTTTTCCATCTGTAGGTAATCGCTGTATGGTCAGTGAAAAAAAGAAAGACGTTGCCTCAAGCAACCCTTCCTTTCCATTATAGCGTAGTACCTCAAACCGTAACCTTTCTTTACGTAGATCTCTTAATACATTTTTGTGAATGAGGGTTTTCAGGAAATGTAGCGCACGAAGCTCAACACATTCTTTCAAACTTCAAACTTGTAGGTGATTGGCTGCTGCTACTACGTATATATTCCAAAGATAATTGAGCCTCTTTTATTTGGAGCGACATATTTTTATAACTCCGTAGAAATTGAAATGTTACTAAAGATTTGAACATAACAGGCGATGATAATCCCATTGTTTTTGACGCAATTGAAAAATGATATGGAGGAACGAATATGATAAATCATCTCATGCTAGATATAGTTAGAGTCCAGCCTCCACTGCTTCAACGAAAAGCGTTTCTCACACCGACAACATATACTTCTTAATAATGTCCAGTATAATGGATGCTACACCTTAAACTTTTCTGAAAATATTTCAAAGAAAAGTATTATTTCTCGAACTACGAAGGTGTGTGTGTGTGTGTTTTTTTTTTTTTTTTTTTTTTCCAGCTCCCTAAAGGAAATCTCTATGTTGATGAATCTCCTCTTAGTCCTTTTTACTAACATTTACAGAATCTGGCTGTGGCCGAGGAAAGGCTATTCTGGGTCTGACCTGCCGTACATGCCAGGCACACTGGTTTATTTCAATTAAGGCCGAGCAATGCCAAAGGTTTCATGAAATCTAGGGTATCAAGCCGAGCACTGGGGCACTTTCAGCCATTCAGCGTTCAAGACAGTGAAAAGAAGAGTTTGGAATGGTTTGACAGCAAGGTGAAGAGATCCAGAAACTGAATGAGAGGACATACAATTATCTAAAGGTGCAACTGTGAGAAAACCCCATAGTTGCACTAACAAGTAATTGTTTAAGAGGTTTGACAGCGAGATTGAAGAAAGAAAGTGAGAATGGGGTCAAGCAGGCCAAGATGCTAAATATTAGATGCAGCTGGAGGCTGAGGGAACGCTGCAAAAACCCTTATGTAATACCTACAGTACACCATGTGATGTTCACTGACGGCACTACCTACCTATACTACTCTCTTTCTTTTTTTTTCATTTGTCCATCCGCCTGTGGTGGTCGCGCTTGGTAACACTGCGTCCTGGGCTTTAAATAGTTACGCTATGTGTAAGTTTTAGGTAAATAAAAGGATATCTGGGTGTACATTTGCAACTGAAAAGTGTTTTAATAATTTACTGCATGCGAATTACACGGTTAATATTCGAAATAGGATGTTGTTTAAAGCCCGGGACGCAGTGTTAACATGCGCAAGCACCACAGGCGGATGGACAGATGGAAAAAAAAAACAGAGTATAGGAAGGAGAGTGCTTATGGATTTTGTATAATATATTTATGAACGCTATGCCCTATTTCGTGACGGTGGTGGGCTTGGAAATCCTCTTAAAAGAAGTTATCGAGCGCCAAACATAGGTAAATTGTGAGCCTAAGTTCTAGATGAGAATATTTTATCCTATATTGACTTTTTTTGTAGACAAACATTTGAGAAGACGACATAATGCAGTGTGGCATCCCTAGAATATAGTTATGTTTTTCTTAAGACCACTTACGTAGGTTTCTGTACATAATTTCTAAAATTCCCTGTGGTGTCACAAAAATCATCTTGCATCACTATACAGACACAATGAAATTGTCCACGATGAGCCAAAATTCCACTTCCTTGCAATATTGGAAATTCTCTCATTTTTTTTGTCGAAACATACATTAGAAAACTCATTTTGCATGTGTTGACTGAGCAGTGAAATACGTATCCAGTAGGTAGTAGATTGAATTTGGTCGCAACTAGGGTGTGACAGCTTCATTCTAAGACTTTCTTAGGGCGGAGTGAATGCTCTATATATTTGTATATATACACACAATATATTATATATATATATATATATATATATATATATATATATATATATATGTATGTATGTATGAATGTATGTATGTATGTATGAATGTATGTATGTATGTATGTATGCATGCATGTATGTATGTATGTATATATATATATATATATATATATATATATATATATATATATATATATATATACATCGAGCTACAAATGTCCTTTAATATCTAATTCGCTCTACCTCGGAATTAATATATTTTCATATATGTTAACCGAAAATATTTTAATTCGAGATGAGCGACTTAGATTTTAAAGGATATTAGATATTAAAAGACATACGTATATGAATCACGGTAATGTGATATGACTCATATATATATATATATATAGAGAGAGAGAGAGAGAGAGAGAGAGACCTTACCTTACCTTACAGACCTTACATCTTGTTCGGGTTGCCCCAGGTCCCTCAGTGTGAGGCACCTCTAATGTCTACCAGAGAGTTGCTAGTACTTCTTCCGGTATATTTTGCATCTTCCAATCTTGGATGGTCTGGGATGCAGCTTAGATATTTGTCGATCTTATTCTTAAACATATCTATGCTCACTCCTGATATATTCCACAGATGAGCTGGCAACGCATTGAATAAACGCTGCATTATCGATGCTGGTTGATAGTGGATTAATGTCCTGTGTGCTTTCCTTATTTTTCCTGGTATAGTTTTGGGCACTGTTAATCTACCTCTGCTAGCTCTTTCTGATATTTTTAGCTCCGTGATGTTTTCGGCTATTCCTTCTATCTGTTTCCATGCCTGAATTATCATGTAGCGTTCTCTTCTCCTTTCTAGACGATATAATTTTAAGGATTGTAGTCTTTCCCAGTAGTCAAGATCCTTAACTTCTTCTATTCTAGATGTAAAGGACCTTTGTACACTCTCTATTTGTGCAATATCCTTTTGATAGTGTGGGTACCATATCATATTGCAATATTCAAGTGGGCTACAAACATATGTTTTATAAAGCATAATCATGTGCTCAGCTTTTCTTGTTTTGAAGTGCTGTAACAACATTCCATGTTTGCTTTACATTTTGCCAATAGAATTGCTATTTGATCACTGCATAACATGTTCCTATTCATCATCACACCAAGGTCTTTAACTGCTTCCTTATTTGTGATTGTCTCATTATTAGGTCCCCTATATGCATATAGCTTTCATTCTCTGTCTCCATAATTTTTTTATTCAAATTTATCAGAGTTAAATACCATCCTGTTTACCTCTGCCCAATGATATACTTTGTTAAGGTCTCTTTGTAGCGCGTTCCTATCTTCATCACAAGTAATTTCTCTACTTATTCTTGTGTCATCGGCGAAACTACTCACTACCAAGTCCTTAACATTACTGTCTATGCCTGCAATCAAAATAACAAACAGTACTGCAGCTAACACCGTACCTTGTGGCACACCGGATATTACCTTAACTTCATCCGATTTCTCATCATTTGCAATAACTATCTGTTTTCTGTTGTGTAAAAATTCTTTTAACCATCTTCCTACTTTATCCACTATATTATGTTTTCTAATTTTCTTCGCTAATATATTATGATCTACCTTGTCATTTCTGCTTTTCATATTTTTGTATATGTTCTCACGGTGGACTAACAGTTGGGTTTGTATACTTTTTCCAGGTACGAAACCATGTTGTCCTATATTAGACAAATTATTTTTTATTAAATGTTTCATACACTTTCATAATATGTGGTGTTAGACTCACATGCCTATAATTACTTGCCTCTAGTCTTGATCCACTTTTGAAAGTAGGGGTAATATATGCTAATTTGTGCTCATCATAAATCTTGCCTGTATCTACGCTTTGTCTTAATAATATTGCAAGTGGCTTTGTGATAGAATGAACTACTTTCTTTAACAAAATAGCAGGGACACCATCAGGCCCTGCTGCAGCTCCATGTTTATTTTCATTAATAGCCTGCACTATATCAGCTTCATTAATACCTATGTCTGCTAAATATTCACTATTTTCATCCCTTACTACTATATCATTATCTTCATTATCAATTCTAGGGGTGAATTCTCTCTTATATCGTTCTGCCAATATGTTGCATATTTCCTTTTTTTCATTCGTTAATCTCCCTTCAATTCTTAGAGGGCCTATTTCTATTCTTCTTTTATTCATCTTTTTCGCATTGGAGTACAATAGTTTGGGGTTTTGCTTGATATTTACTATGGTTTTATCTTCCAAGTCCCATTTTTGAATTTCTTTTGAGTGTATAATCTTTTGTTCTGCATTTTCTATCTTACTTTTTAGTTCGATCACTTTCCATGCACTTTTTTCTTTTGCAAGACCTTTTTTCCACTTTCTGATTTCCTGGAATAAGATCCCTCTGTCTCTTGGTATGCATGACTGTTGTTTACTTTTCTTCTTCAGTATATATTTATCCACTATTTTCTCTAATATTTTATATAATATCTCTGTATTTACCTTTATATCATCACTTACGAAAATGTTATCCCAATCTTTGTTTAATTCTTCATTTATTTCTGACCATTTTATATTTTTACTGTAGAAGTTGTATTTTCCATATCCTTCCCACTTTTTCATTTCTTGCTTATCTCTGTTTTCCCTTGCTTTGGAATGGACTGTTAATTCTTTGACATTATGGTCTGAAATACTCGCATTGTAAACTATTATTTCTTTAACATAATTCACCTCGTTCACAAATCTTCCTCTTCCTAGCTTAAACCCATTTTTATATGGGGTCGCCATTGCGAATGAGTCGTCTCCATCGATTTCTGTCTTGTGCCTCGTTCTCATTTATACTTTTCAATTCCATATCTTCCCTTACACAATCACGCCATCTCTTTCTTGGTCTTCCCTTCTTCCTTCTACCCCGCACTTCCATTTCCATCATATGTCTTCCAACATGACGTTCCTCCCTTCGTAATAGGTGTCCATACTATCGAAGCCTTCCTTCCTGTATTTTCTTCGATATTTCAGCTACCTTTGTCGATCCTCTTATATACTCATTTCTAATCCTATCTTCCCTTGTTACTCCCGACATCCATCTCAACATTCTCATTTCTGCTACATCCATCTTCTTCTCCTCTGTTTTCCTCATACTTGCTGTTTCTGTTCCATATAACATTGCTGGTCTGACCACCGTCCTATGGAACTTTCCTTTCAATTTCAGAGGGACCTTCTTGTCACAGAGTACCCCTGATGCATACCTCCAGTTATTCCATCCTGCCTGAATTCGGTGTCTCACCTCTTGGTCCATGCTTCCACTATCCTCCAATACGGACCCTAAGTACTTGAACTTCTGTACTTTCTTTATTTCTTCCCCACCCAATCTTATGCTACTTCCACCGTCCTCAGTAATACTAGAACACATATATTCGGTTTTTTATCTGCTTATTCTCATTCTCTCTCCTCAAGTGCTGCTTTCCACCTCTCCAACCTCCCCTCCAACTCCTCCTTCCCCTCTGAACACAACACAATGTCATCCGCGTATAATATGCACCATGGCACTGCTTCTCTAACATCCCTGGTCATTACATCCATCACGATGTTGAAGATGAATGGGCTAAGTGCTGACCCCTGGTGTAATCCAACTCCTATCTCAAATCCATCCGTCTCACCAACACTACTCCTCACTCTAGTATACACATTCCTGTTACTCTCCTGAATAATTCTGACATACTTTTCCGGCACCATCTTCTCCCTCAAACATCTCCATATTTCTTGCCTTGGCACTCTGTCATAGGCCTTTTCAAGGTCTATGAATACCAGATGCAGGTCTCGTTGTTTTTCTCTGAATTTCTCCATTAGCTGCCTTATGCAAAATATTCCATCTGTTGTGCCGCTTCCCTTCATAAATCCTAACTGTTCCTTCCCTATTCTAACTTCCTCTCTCAGCCTGCTATCTATGATTCTTTCCAAAATCTTCAACGTGTGAGACATTAGTTTTATACCTCTATAATTACTGCATTCCTGGACATCACCTTTACCTTTAAATATAGGTATCAATATGCTTTCCCGCCATTCTTCTGGTATCTTTTCCTGTTCGAATATTTTTACCATCAGATCATACAAGATGTCTACCCCTTCCTCTCCTAAGGCTTTCCAAACTTGACTGGGATTAAGTCAGGTCCTGTTGCCTTCCCATTCCTCATTCTTTTTAATGCTCGTATCACTTCATCCCTAGATATCCCCATTACCATTCCCATGTTTACTTGTCCATCCTCTTTTACAAGTCTTTCATTTTCTTCATATAGCAGTTGTTCGAAATACTCTTTCCATCTTTTCAGGATGTCTTCTTCCTTTTTTACGACCGTACCATTCCTATCTTTCATTTGCTTAATATGGGTGATGTCCTTTGTTCTTTTATTTCTTACTTTTGACAGTTTGAGCATCTTACTCAACCCTTCCTTGGTTTCCAGTTCATTATAAACCTCTTCATATGCCCTTGCCTTAGCTTGAGCTACCACCCGTTTTACTTCTTTGTTTCTTTCTCTTAATCTTTCTCTGTCCTCCTGCAGCTGTGACTCTTCAAATCTCTTCTTTGCCTCCCTTTTACCCTTCACCACTTCCCCCACCTCTTCTCCCCACCACCAGCTCTCCTTTTCCTCCCATACTATTCCAGATGTTTCCCCTAGTATCTCCTTTCCATGTCTTCTAATCACTGATGCATTATGCCTCCACCATTCTCCCACATCTTCAATTCCCAGATCAACCTCTCCCAGCACTCTTCTCCTGAACTCTCTTTTCTTATCATTATCCCTCCCTAACAATTTATACCACTTGATTTTCTTTACCCCATTCGTTTTCGTTTTCTTTTCTCTTTTCATCTTTAAATCCATAAATCCATACAAAGGAGCCTATGTTGGGGGGCCACGTGGTCACCTGGGATAACTTTACAATTCCTAACTTCCACAAGCCTTGATCTATTGTAAAGGAGGTAATCTATTTGTGTGCACCTACCGCCACTCCTGTATGTTATCAAGTGCTCCCTCTTCTTTTCGAAGAATGTGTTCACTATTGCCATATCAAAGGACACGGCAAAGTCTACTATACTCTCTCCTTCTGGGTTTCTCTCCCCAATCCCATGTCCTCCATGCACACGTTCAATTACATCCTTTTCATTTCCGACATGTCCATTAAAATCTGCCCCCACTACAGTCCTCTCCTGCTCTTCCAGTTCTGGAGTTACCTCACTCATTTCATTCCAAAAACGACTCTTTTCTTCCTCTGTGCAGCCCACTTGTGGAGCATAAGCGCTAATGATGTTCATAGTTTCCCCTCCATAACATATCTTCACTCTCATAATGCGGTCATTCTTTCTACTCACTTCCGTCACTGCATTCTTCATTTCCCCCGACAACACTACACCAACGCCATTCCTACCCTGCTCATTTGCTCCACTATAGATTAGCTTGTAGCCATCCCCCAGTTCTTTAGCTTTATTACCCTTCCATCGAGTTTCCTGCACACACAAAATGTCCACTCTCTTTATCCTCATCAACTCTGCCAACTCTCTTCCTCTTCCTGTCATAGACCCAATATTGAGCTGGCCTATTCTGATCACATTTAGAGCTCGCTTCTTTAGCTGCACCCGCTCATGATGCAGTAGCCCTCGCCTTGTCACAAAGTTAGGGCGATGTGTCTGTGCGTCGTTTACGGAGTACGCCCTAGCACTATTCTCATCAATATCACGACTCATTTCATTGGTTCTGGCGTGGGTTTTTACAGTCGGATGCCCTTCCTGACACCAACCCTCCCTATTTATCCGGGCTTGGGACTGGCACCCATTGAGGCTGGCTTGCCCCCACAGGTGGCTAGATTCACCTCGTTCACAAATACTGGGTCTAAAGTATTTTCCTTTCTTGTTGGCAGGTGATTTATTTGTTGAATGTTGTATTCTAGTAGCATACCTAATAGCTTTTCGAATTGCCTCTTATCTTCTGCACTACTATTACTCTCTTTTTTATATGTATAAATCAACCATAATCTCCTATTCGTTCTTTCCAGTCTACGAAAGGAAAGTTAAAGTCTCCGGATAGGAGAATAGTCCAGTCCTTGTGATTTCTACATATGCCATCCAATTTTTCTATTATTGTATCAAACTCTTTAGTATATATTACGATGTTCATTAATTTTTTCAGTTTCAAATTTTACCACTATTAGTTCACATTCTGAGTTACTATATTTCTCATATATTTTTCCTTGTCTTTTGTCTTTCCCATATATCGCAGTTCCCCCTTGATTCCTATTTTTTTCTTTCTGATCTATAAATTTGGAACCCTTTTATTTGATCGTCATTCCCAGTCTCTTGGGAATACCAGGTTTCACTTATATTCATTATATCTATTTTCTTTTTAATTTGGGTTAGTTCTTCTAAGTACTCTATTTTTCTTTTTGAGTTACTCGTAACTAAACCCTGCGCATTCATCACTATGATGGTTTGCGTGTTTTCTCCTTCATTTAATATGGGTAATAGTAAGGATTTTCCCACGTCTCTTTCCTGTTCTGGTATGTTGTTCTTTTCTTCATTTCCAGAAATTCTGAGATTAAAAAATCCAACTTTTCCATAATATTTTCATCATAATTATTCATTTTGTGTCTGAATCTGCAATTTTCTCCGTATCTGCAATATCCTCTTGCATCGTAAATACAGTATTTATCTCTTGAGTTGTATCTTGGGCTGTATCTTGGAGCTGATGCTTGGAAATTCTTTGCTGACACTCAATATCGTGGTGATGGCTTGCTTTTTTCCTTCACCTCATATTCTTTGTTCCTCTCTTTATTTGTTTCTTTCTTATTTTGGATTTTATTATTTGATTGATTATTTAATTGATTTTGATTTATGGCTACAGGGTGCATATATTTACATTTTTTTTCGAACTTACATTCTTTTCCTTTTTTTAGGGTTTTGCATATTTTTGGATGTAGATCTCTGCAATCATCCTCATAGCCATCTAGGTATGCACATTTACCATGGATTTCATAGTTGTGACATGCCTTGGGATGTTTGTAGTAACATCTTTCTCCGAATATGCAATTCCCTCTTTTCAAAAGGGTGCAGACTTTGTCTTTCTTGTCTATTTTTTTTCTCTTTCCCATCACTGTGCAAATCTGGGTAGAGCGTCTTTGGGATTTTATTTTGTGTTGTCATTTCGTAATTTATTTTTTCGTATGTATGCTGCTTGATTGCCTCATATGTAGTATCAATGAGTATCTCTGCATCCATACTTTTATCTTGTTCTTTGTTTTCCTTATGTTTTTCTGTCATTTCAGTTTTGTTTACTTCTCTTCCGTTTTCCTCTTATTCTTCCTCTTCCTCTTCATCTATTTGTACATTAAGTCTTGATTTAATAACATTGTCTATCCATGATAAACATGTTGAGCAAAATATCCTGGTATCCATACTCATATCTTGCATTACTTCAGCACATTGAGGATGCGTTGAAATGTTGCATGCAGAACATTTTCTGATCAGGTTTTGTGGATTAACTATACTATACCACACCTTACACAGTTTGCATGCTTTTGACATTCTTTTTCCTATTGCATCAATTAGGATATTCACAATCTTCACCTTATTCATTGTCTTTGTCGGAATATGTTGATTGATGTAAATTTTCTTTATGAGTCTCTTGACCACTTGGATTTTATTTGGAACTTCTTCAATTATTTTCAAGATGTTTTCTGTTGATTTGTTCCAGTTTGAAGGATCATATCCTTGTAATATGTCTATGAATGCTTTTGTATCTTTTTGGTTAGGGCTGTTGTTGATCTCATAGAAGAGAAATGCCAGCTCCCTTCCTGCTACCTCATCGTATTACGAATCTGCTAGACATGCTAAATTTCGCCATTTCTTACCACAGTTGGAACTTACTGCCATCTTGATCTGACGCTTTATCCTTCTATTTTCACACTAATCTTATCACCGACAGTTCCCGAACACTTCTAGATATTTTTCGATTTCCAGACGTATGTTAAACGAGAGAGAGAGAGAGAGAGAGAGAGAGAGAGAGAGAGAGAGAGAGAGAGAGAGAGAGAGAGAAACTACTCGAGGACCAACAGTTATTATGGCATTATCAAATAATGATTTTCTTATTTGTGACAAGTACAACAGCTTCAAAATATAGAAAACTAATACATCCTTTTGATAATGGCTTGTGTTCTCAGATAACTTAAGTGACAAGTACTTATCAAATTGATTTATGCCCCCAATCCATAACGGCTTGAGGGAATATGGTGTGGTTTAAAAGAAACAAAAGCACTTATGTAACGTGATTCTATAAAGTCCATTTGAATTTGTATCCAACTGATAAAGTTGCAGCAGCGTTTTTTAATTTTTTTTATTGTTATTATTATTTATTTTTTTGACGAAGTTGGGTCTTGCCCATCAAAATGTTATGAAAGCAGAACGTCCAAATCGTGAAATTGCGTCTCTCTGTTGTAATACAAAAGGTCGAAATTGGCGTTGTTTGATCCTTCTCTCCATAGGGGGAGAGCCTTGTGGTTACTTGGTTCTTGACTAATGAATGTTTAAAGCTAGCTATAGCAATGCGACAAATTATACTACAGAAGATGATAATCATGATAATGATAATTTATCATTATTATTATTCTGTAAAACGAATGGCAGTATGGATTGAAGTTTCTTAATCTTGCGAGTGAATTTCTCAGCAGCATCAGGTAAATTGTTGAAAAGCTCTCCAAAGTTCATTTATTCCTTATCGTTAAAAGCAGCGCACTCTACTGTGTAAATGTCTGTAAGTCCGCTAGCGGACTTACAGACATTCACCTTTTCAGTAAATGGTAGAGAACACTACTGAATCGTTAAGGAATAGGTGAAGTTTGGACAGTTGTCATATAATTTACCTGCTTCTACAAAAAAAAACTCATTCTAGAGATTGAAAAACTGCAATATAAACTCAACTGCATCCAGACAGCCAATCTTTGTTTGAAAGAATGTCTTTTCCGAGATATTATTATTGAATATTATTATTAATAGCAATCGCAAGTTATAATTCCTAAGCAAAACCACCAAATCTAATTGTGTCATGTTCATGAAGCACAAGTCACAAAACCTGGAATACAGCTTGATAAGAAGACTTATGAAGTTTCCAAAGGACAGTGCATGAAATTCCAGGAAATTAATAATCCTTATATAGGATGTACTGAATAATTATGTTGCCTGTTATGCAATGTCATAGTGGTGCTGATAGTTTTTTTTTTTTTTTTTTGGTAGATTTAGCCAGGCTGATATTTAAAGAATCTTTCTTTGTTGATATGGATATCTTATCAAAAAAAGCTTAGGAAAGAAGAATTAAATGGTTTGGTCATGTCATGAGGAGAGAAGGTCAACACGTATGTAAGAGGGTTATGAACACGGAGGTGGAGGGAAGAAGAGGGAGGGAAGGCCAAATTTCAGGTGGAAAGATAAATTATTGAATGACACGAATGAAAAGGGTCTAAGAGAACAAGATGTACAGCAGAGGAAGATGGAGAAGGCTGACTAGAAACATCGACCCCTTATAGAAATGGGAAAAGCTGAGGGCAAACAAGAAGAAGAAGAAGAAGAAGAAGAAGATGGATGTCTTGAAATGACTTCCATTACCGAAGCGGTGGAAAACCTCCTTGTAATCATAAAATGCCTGCTTTTCAAGATGTGTTAAAGCAAAATATGTATAAAGTCCGCCTTGTTTGGAAAATAAAGCGTAAGTATGCGTAACTTTGACTGAAATATACTAGAAAGTAGCGTACCTTTATGTGAGAGATATCCTTCACAAGGCGACATACCTTTGATGCAAAATGCTTTAGAAATTGAGACGAGTGATTGAAAAGAGTTACGATATCTCTTATTAATCATAAGATCATCGTGCCACGATGCGTTTATTTGGCCTATAACCAGAATTTCATAACGGTGAATTTGGAAGTATCCTGATATTATCCCTAAAATATACACATCTGCATTGCCGAATTCTATGAACACCTTCGTCTAAATCCTTAGTAAAGTTTTTTTGGTCACAAACTGGAGATCGAGATATTCGTTAATGAATAAGGCATAGTAATTGAATAATTGTTTGCACTTATTAGAAAGGGGAAATGCCTGTTGAATTTAAGAACTTCTGGCATGACAAAGGATCAGTTGGTCATTTTAAATATGGAATAATAGAAGAAATAATACTTTTTTTTTATTATTTTTTAAAGAATCTCATGATACTCTGATACGAAGACACTCACGATTCTCTGACACACAATCCAGTCCTAAAAGCCTTCGACTTCCCTGGCATATTTCCTTAAAAATAAACTTCCAGGGAAAAAATCATAATATTTCTACTTAAACTTCCAGGGAAAAAATCATAATATTTCTACTTTTAATACTTGTTTGTATTATATTCCACTATGAAGTTTGAAAAAGCTTCGCGCTGACGCATTCCCGTAAAAGTCAACATGCAAAATAAAACAAAAACAAAAGAGATCTAATATTTGCGTATAAACTCGAGCGCGTTAAGCACAACACGGGTAGTAGACCTTGAATTAGGTTTTAAAAGTTTATTAGATTTTGACATGAATAACACCGCGACCGGGAAAAACACAGCGGATTCAAATTTTATCCGAGATGTGAATTACCTCTTGAATAATATTTCGCGCAGAAAAGTCCTGCTCAAGAGCGAAGCCTGAATACAAGTAAAACGGCCTGATAGGATTCCGGTGTTATTCCATTTTCGGGCAAGTGATAAGAATTCATTCGAATTTTAATGGAAGAGTCGAAATTTAGATGATATCGTTTTTATTTGTCCTTATATGTGATCCGGGAATCGAAGTAAAAATAGAGCGTTGAGGGAAATGGATTGTGAGAGAGAGAGAGAGAGAGAGAGAGAGAGAGAGAGAGAGAGAGAGCTCACATGAATATATTTCAGCTGTACAAGTTTGCGTTTGTGTTCTTTTCTATTCTGCGTCTTCTTTTACCTTTTGCTTTCGTTTCTTGCCTCCCCGTTTTTATTTTGCTTTTTTTTATATTTTATTTATTATGATGAGCGCTTGTCAGTCAGTAGTTAGTTCAGTCTTGGAATTATCTTCGGTAAGAAAATTTATAATAGTGATAAAGTAAATAAAAGTTATGTTGCCAAGATAGGTTATTGTATCTTGAAGTGGTAATGAAGGGGCATAAGAACAAGTTAAAAGGGAAATAAACTTTCGGACAAAAGATAAATAACATCATCTTATTAGTAATCAGGGCAAGAATGCATAACAAAAGTTTGAATTGAATTAAATGTAGAATTTAGG
>NC_087200.1:22250799-22265799 GCF_015104395.2 Macrobrachium nipponense | reverse complement strand
TTGATCTTGGAGGTTTAGAAAAGGCAGGACGCCTAGCGTCATTACTCAGAAGAGATATGCTTGCAAGAAATCAAGGTCATAATACCTGTAAATTAAAAAGTCGAAGTTCTGCGAAGGGTAGACATAGTAATGAACTGGCGATTTTATATACATAAGTAATATATCGTCCGATAAATACGAACAGGAAAGTGATAGTCATAAGAAAAGAACTTAGCTTAAGAAAGATGAAATTTTTCAATCGTCTGATGCACGAAAATATTTACAGAAGAGCTTCCAGTACAGAACACCACATATTTACGAAACAAGATCACCACTTAACATTCCAGTAGGTCTCGTTCAGTGGCTGCCAATCTTGGAGATTGGCCTGTAAACGCAGCTAGACTTTGGCTTGGTTCGAATGACATCTAAAGCCTAGATATTATCCGAATTAACTTTTAATCATTATTTCTCCTGAGAGATTAATTTTTCCGGAAAGTTTGGCATCCTGTTTAGTATTGTATAATTTGAAGTAGTGTGAAGGCTATCATGAGTTAACCGGAAGCAATTTTCAAAGGTATGGACACCTTAACACACTCCAACATGCCTCATGGCGTACAAACAAGGTTTAGCACACTCCAACATGCCTCATGACATGCAAACAAGGTTTAGCACACTCCAACGTGCCTCATGACATGCAAACAAGTTTAGAAAAACACACTCCAAACGTGCCCTCATGACATGGCAAACAAGGTTTAGCACACTCCAATATGCCTCATGGAAACAAGGTGCAAACAAGGTTTAGCACACTCCAACATCGCCTCTTTCCGTAACATGCAAAACAAGGTTTTAGCGACGCTCCCAAACATTTGCTCTGAACATGCCAATGCCTCATGGGAACAATTTGCACACAAGGTTTAAAGTCCTCACTCCAAACCATTTGCCTCATGGCGTGCAAACAAGGTTTAGCACACTCCAACATGCCTATTTACTGCAAACAAGGTTTTCGCACAATCCCCCCCAAACTGCCTCTGACGTGCAAACAAGGTTTTGCACACTCCAATAGCCTCATGGCCTGCAAACAAGTTTAATCACACTCCAACATGCTCATGAAATGCAACAATGTGTTTAGCACACTCCAACGTAACGTGCCTCATGACATGCAAACAAGGTTTAGCACACTCCAACATGCCTCATGACGTGCAAACAAGGTTTTAGCAACTGCAACATGCCCTCATGAACATGCAAACATGTTGTAGGCACACTCCAACAAATGATGCCCATGACAATGCAAACAAGGTTTGCACACTCCAACATTTCCTCCATGGCGTGCAAACAAGGTTTTAAAAAAGCCACACTCAACGTAACGTGCCTCATGACATGCAAACAAGGTTTAGCACACTCCAACATGCCTCATGGCGTGCAAACAAGGTTTAGCACACTCCAACATGCCTCATGACATGCAAACAAGGTTTAGCACACTCCAACATGCCTCATGGACGTGCCACAGGTTTTAGCACACTCCAACATGCCTCATGACATGCAAAAAAGGTTTAGCACACTCCAACATGCCTCATGGCGTGCAAACAAGGTTTAGCACACTCCAACGTAACGTGCCTCATGACATGCAAACAAGGTTTATCACACTCCAACATGCCTCATGACATGCAAAACAGGTTTAGCACACTCCAACATGCCTCATGACATGCAAAAACAATGGTTTTAGCCAACACCTCCAACATGGCCTCATGACATGCAAACAAGGACAAGGTTTAAGCACACTCCAATGCGTGCCTCATGACAATGCAAACAAGGTTAGCACACTCCAACAATGCCTCCATGGCGGTGCAAAACAGGTTTAGCACCACTCCAACATGCCTCATGGCGTGCAAACAAGGTTTAGCACACTCCAACATGCCTCATGGCGTGCAAACAAGGTTTAGCACACTCCAACATGCCTCATGGCGTGCAAACAAGGTTTAGCACACTCCAACGTAACGTGCCTCATGACATGCAAACAAGGTTTATCACACTCCAACATGCCTCATGACATGCAAAACAGGTTTAGCACACTCCAACATGCCTCATGACATGCAAACAAGGTTTAGCACACTCCAACATGCCTCATGACATGCAAACAAGGTTTATCCACGACTCCAACATGCCTCATGGCGTGCAACCGGAAGGAAGGTTTTAGCACACTCCAACGTGCCCTCATAGGCGTGGCAAACCAATGGTTTTTAGCACACTCCAACATGCCTCATGGCATGGCAAAACAAGGTTTTACTACACCCCTCCAACATTCCTCATGCCATGCAACAAGGTTTAGCAACTAGGTTTTCCCAACATGCCTCCTAAGCATGCCAAACAAAGTTTAGCACCCTACCAACATGGCCTCATGACATGCAAAACCAAAGGTTTATCACACTCCAACGTGCCTCCATGGCATGGCAAACAGGTTTATCACACTTCCAACGGCCTCATGACGTGCAAACAAGGTTTATCACCACTCCAAACGTGCCTCATTGGCATGCAAACAAGGTTTGGATCACCTCCAACGTGGCCTCAATGTCGTGCCAAACCAAGGTTTTTAATCACACTGAACATGCCTCAATGGCAATCAAACAGGTTTTATCAACACTCCAACGTGCCTCATGACATGCAAACCAAGGTTTAATCACACTCCCCAATGCCTTTCATTCATGCAACAATGTTTATCCAACTCCAACGTGCCCTCAATGGCGTGCAAACAAGGTTATCACCTCCAACATGCCTCATGACCATGCAAACAAAGGTTTTCACACGGCCAACGTGCCTCATGACATGCAAACAAGGTTTTATCCACACTCCAAGCGTGCCTCATGGACGTGCAAACAAGGTTTATCACACTCCAACATGCCTCATGACATGCAAACAAGGTTTATCACACTCCAACGTGCCTCATGGCATGCAAACAAGGTTTATCACACTCCAACGTGCCTCATGGCGTGCAAACAAGGTTTATCACACTCCAACATGCCTCATGGCATGCAAACAAGGTTTATCACACTCCAACGTGCCTCATGAATGCAAACAAGGTTATCACACTCCAACTGCCTCATGACAAATGGCACACGGTAATCGCAAACGCCACACTTGCCTCATGAACATGGCAACAAGGTTTTATCACACTCCAACATGCCTCATGACATGCAAACAAGGTTTATCACACTCCAACGTGCCTCATGACATGCAAACAAGGTTTATCACACTCCAACATGCCTCATGACATGCAAACAAGGTTTATCACACTCCAACGTGCCTCATGACATGCAAACAAGGTTATCACACTCCACAAAATTGCCTCATGACATGCAACAGGTTTATCACACTCCAAGACGTGCTAATCATGAACGTGCAAACAAGTTTTACCCCTGCCACGTTTAGCTCCTGACATGCTACAGCCATCACAAACTCACATGCACTCAAATTTGCACAGCCACAAAGGTTTATCACACTCAACGTGCATGCAAAAAATTTGACATGCTCAAACAGGTTTCATCACACTCCAACATGTGCCTCATGACATGCAAAACAAGGTTTATCACTCCAAACGTGCCTCATGCGCAAAACAAGGTTTATCACACTCCAACATGTCCTCATAACATCAAACAAGGTTTTACTACTCCACAAAAATTTGCCTCATGCGTTTGGCAACAAAGGTTTATCACACTCCAACGTGCCTCATGACATGCACAACGGTTTATCATGCGTGCAAAACAAGGTTTACACACTGTGCCTCATACAGTTTGCCATGACATGCAAACAATTTCACAACTCCAACGTGCCTCATGGACAGGATGCTACAGGTTTTATCACACTCCAACATGCCCTCATGACATGCAAACAATTTAGTCCCATCACACTCCAACTATGCCTCATGACATGCAAACAAGGTTTATCAACTCCAACGCCTGTAAACGGTTTATGTCCATGACATGCAACAAGGTTTATCACACTCCAACGTGCCTCTGGACATGCTAACAAGGTTTATCACACAACATGCCTCATGACATGCAAACAAGGTTTAGCACACTCCAACATGCTCAATTGGTATCATGCAAACAAGGATATCAACACTCCAAACAAGGTGCCTCATGGACATGCAAACAAGGTTTACTCACAACTCCAACGTGCTTTCATGCCGACATGCAAACAAGGTTTCAGGCGGCAAACAAGGTTTATCACACTCCAACATGCCTCGTGGCATGCAAACAAGGTTTACTACACTCCAACATGCCTCATGGCGTGCAAACAAGGTTTAGCACACTCCAACATGCCTCATGGCATGCAAACAAGGTTTACTACACTCCAACATGCCTCATGGCATGCAAACAAGGTTTACTACACTCCAACATGCCTCATGGCATGCAAACAAGGTTTACTACACTCCAACATGCCTCATGGCGTGCAAACAAGGTTTATCACACTCCAACGTGCCTCATGGCGTGCAAACAAGGTTTAGCACACTCCAACATGCCTCATGGCATGCAAACAAGGTTTACTACACTCCAACATGCCTCATGGCGTGCAAACAACATGCCTCATGGCGTGCAAACAAGGTTTCCTACACTCCAACATGCCTCATGGCGTGCAAACAAGGTTAGTAGAGAGAAAGTTCGAAAAACATTATGGAAATAATTGAACTTGCTAAAATAAACAATATCGATCCATCCAACGACTTTATTTCGCTAGAGGAAATTGATTTATTCCGCTCACTTGCTTAGGTAATCTCCCCAGGGTAGAAAGGAAGTACTACTTCAGTAATCAGAGAAAAACATTTGGAAGACATTTAATAATCTTATTCATTTTCGTGCCCTTGCCAATTGAATAAGATTTTTATTGGTCTACGACATGACAGTATCGCTTGTTTTTATCCAGCACTAAAAGAAGACAGCCCCCAAAGAAACTGTATGCTTTTAACAACAAAAATAACATGCGATCAAAGTTGTTCATTGCACTTCCGATGAAAAGCTATCAGACAGCATAACGTTGGTGATCGTTTCACAGATCTGATGTCTGCAAACATGGCAATCAACTGTCAGCATCTGGCCTTTAAATATATCGTCGTCTTCATGTGCCATGTCTGCAATGACGTTGGCGACAATGAACTTTTAGTCTGCCTTGCTTCTTGCCATTAGCATCAGCTCTTCGGCATATTTTAGCCCTCCCCTTCTGCACTGCTTCCCCTCTCAATAGATTTCAGTCAAAGGTAATCCATCAGGTAAATGCCTCACCAGAACCTCTTTCTACAGATCCTTTCTCTTGACGTCGAGGTTGCTTTTTTAGCAGCTGCACTTATGGAGAGAACTCCCTCTGCTCATACGGCTTCATAAAAACTGTTAGGTCTCCATTTCCCATATTTGTTCTCTGGAAGTCAGTAACGCTCAGATTGCATAGTTTAGTGACCGTTATTTAGTTAATGAGCCTTTTTCTCTTATTGGAAGTCTCTGGAAGGATCTTACATCATTAGTTTTATTGGACTTCAGGAGTCTCTGATGAAAATACCACCGTGCCCATAGAGCTCCTTTTGGTATTAAAATTTAGCAGGAAGCCAAAGTGAAAAAATCACATACTGCATGCCCGAGATGAACTTCTTTGGATTGCTTTTCAAAAGGGAGGGTTTATTTAAGAATAATTGCTTTCATAATTTTTTAGATTAATCGTCCTGAATGTGGATGGTCTAGTGTAAGCTAATATTGCCCAGTGAAATTCATCAGTGTTGCATTTACTGTACCATAGACTAGGAGTTAAGGTGGCATATAATACTCATTAGAACTAAGAATGAATAGTAACTGAAACTCGTAAAAGCCGCAATTTTTGTGAAAATAGTCATATGAACTTTTGAATTTTAAATTACATTCAGTCACTGGTAAAATGTATGATAATTCCCACGATAACCGACTCATATTATCCCCAGTTTGAGTCGAGATATTCCAGCTTTTTTGTTTCTTGGATGTTACAAAAAATTAAAAACTTTGATCTGACCATTGTAAGCAAAGGGAATAAGCTTCATGCGGCTGTTTTTCGAGTCACTACTAAGAGCAATTCACGAATTATGCTGTCTGAGGACACTTCATTGAAAAACATTCAGAGATTTTTTGTTCAATGTATTTTACTGAATGAGGCCACAGCCTTTAAACTTTGACCATTTTCAAAATGTTGGCTCCCTTCCATAAACCTTATTCAGTGAGGAACTCAAGCATGTACATTTAGAGCAGGTGTGCACATCATCAATTTTGTGATGTGCCATGATTTTACACTGATATGAACCAGAGTTCTTCAGCTGCCTGTATTATTAAGACTTAGGCATATAAAAAGTTGACAGTAAAGATAAGGAAGCAGCAGTGGTGCTTGGCATTGTGACCTTGACACCATACAAAATGTGAAATAAGAACCATTCAGTCGCTCCACAGGTACAAGATAAGAAGCAACTAAATTTCCTCACTGAATAAGGGCGCCGATGCTCAGTGAAAAGTATGCTCCAAGTCGAAGGGTCTAAAGCTCAATAAAATCAGTTTGATGCAATCCGCACAAAGTCAATTCAGTGCGGATGTATACACCTACGCGTATTTCTACACTATATTATTGTGATTTAAATACAGAAAATGTTACCATAACAGGTAATACAAAAAATGAAAACTGCAACATACACACACAGACATTCAGTCTGCTAAGTAAAGGACGTTGAGTGTTTCACTTTCCTTAGTAGCTTATACCTTTATTTATGCATTTATCACGTTCCAAACTTTCGTGATTCAGTTATACACACACACACATATATATACATACATATATATATATAATATATATATATATAATATATATATAATATATATATATATATATATATATATATATATATATATATATATATATATACGTACATACATATCCTGGTTTTCCTGCATTTATGAAGCTCGCTTTACCATCAAGCTATTCAAAAGTGATCTGGGAGGTATATTATGTGCATGGCTGTTAGTCGAGTGTACCAGGTCGCGACCAAAGTGAGGGGCAAGCTGCTTATTGAGAACAGGAAGGTGTGTGTGTGTGTGTGCGTGTGTGTGTAGATAAATAATTTTGAAAAGGACATTAGTACTGAATGTCTTTGATAGTCCAATTGCAGGTGCAAACTGTTGGAAGAAAGATAAAGTAGTGACGTTGTTCAAAATGAAAGTTTCATTAGACAGAACTCGACTCGAAAGTCTTATCGTCGACTGTTCAGTCGTTCACTTGTTCCTACCATGAACTCAAAAGTAAACTTCTTTATGCATATTTTCAAAGGACCCTTTCCTATGTAATGACTCTTCCGTAATTTTGACGCAATGGTCCAAAACCGCTAAAACAGCTTCTTGAGCTATGTTATTTAAACGGTTTGGACATGCAATTTAGAAGTACCATATATACTATACTCTGTATTTTTCCATCTGTCCATCCGCCTGTGGTGTTTCCGTATGGTAACACTGCGTCCCGAGCTTTAGATAGTTACATTCAGCTTACATTCAAAATATTAATAATATCCTATTTCGAATATTAACGGTGTACTTCGCATACAGTAAATTATTAAAACACTTTTCAGTTGCAAATGTACACCCAGATATCCTTTTATTTACCTAAAACTTACACATAGCGTAACTATTTAAAGCCCGGGGCGCAGTGTTACCATACAAAAACACCACAGGCGGATGGACAGATGGAAAAAAACAGAGTATAGTGTCGTCCTCGTACGTTTACTGTTATTTCTGTATGTTCGTATTTGTATTTTTAATCTTTTAAGGTGGTCTGAATGAATCCTGACTTTTTATCGTTTTATGATTTTGCAGTAATCTTTCATAAAGTTTTTTCCTTTACAAATACCTGCACTCGATAAGGGTAGAGGAAGTAACTTATAGTACATGTGATGTTTGAATTACGTAAACAGGGTTCTAGTTGTAAGAAATGAATTATGCATTTCTACAACAGTTGTTCCTCCCCATATTTTGAAATCTGTGATATATCCAGAGCTCATTGTGAAAATATGTGTGATTTTAGATTTTATATTCTGTGTGATTGTTGTCTTCCTTCCCGAAGAACTAAGCTTTGTGATGAGTGAAAGACTCCGTTGGAGATTATTTACGAAAGACAAGTGTTTTTCATCTCGTTTTCTGATTTTTTTTTTCCGTCCTCTCTATACCTCTGAATCAGGATTTGGCCCAAGCAAAGCTCTAATAGCGCCTCAGTAGCGTGGTTGGTATGGTGTTTGCGTCCCACCTCGGTGGTCGCTGGTTCTATTCTCGGCCATTCCATTGAGGAGTGAGAGATGTGTATATCTGGTGATAGAAGTTCACTCTCGACGTGGTTCGGAAGTCACGTAAAGCCGTTGGTCCCGTTGCTGAATAACCACTGGTTCAATACAACTTAAAAACACCAAACAAACAAACAAAGCTCTTATAGTTATTAGATCATATTACGTTGTGAAATCAAGTTCCGTATTTTATCTGCGTTTTTTTCAGTGCTGTTGAGGAATAGATTTCATTCGTGATATATATATATATATATATATATATATATATATATATATATATATATATATATATATATATATATATATATTGAAGTCACTAGTTTATGAAAGGCCAGTCATATGTCCTTGAAAATATCGAACGGAAAGAACTGAAATACTTTACGTGCTGAGGTTATATCCGTGTAATCCGAGCAGAATTAATCAGCCGGCGAATAGATTCGCGGTGCAATATAGACATCATTGAGAATTTTAAGTCGGCGCGACATATTTTCCTCAGGAAATAACATTCATAAATACCTGATGTGTTGTTGGCTCCAAAAAAAGCTGTGAGGCAACAATCCCCGTCACTGGTCGTAATGGAGAAAACAAAATGAAAAAGGAAGAGTTGGAAAAAGGGGATATGTTTTTCTTTTGGGAGAGATATAGAAAGCGAGAGAGAGAAAGACGACCAGAATAGGGTACGGCATTTCAATTCTTCCTGCTCACTTGAAAAATTGAATTACCAGTTTTGTTTGACTTTTGGATTTGGGGTTGAAAATAAGGAAATGAACGGTTAATTGAAATGAGCGTGTTTGTAACTCTGATTACCGTATTGCCATTGTGATGGGACCCTCCTTCTCCCTCAGGGTCCTCTCCCCCTCCCGGAGGGGGAGGGCGAGGGATTTTTTCCCACAATGCTTCGGTGCTTTCTCATATCTTAAGGCCTGAATGCCGATCCGGCCCGACGTATAGTTTTAGCGGAACTTGCACGGGGAAAAGAATGAGCGGCTGCATAACCGAACTGTTTGCCTAAGTCCTTTTGCGTTTGATGACTGAAAAGGCGTTTTGTGGAGGCTCATCATATGGAAAATCGATCGCCAATACTTCGGCTCCAGCGCAAATATATGCTGATCCCACGGTAAATACTGTATCCAATGTCTGGTTGACCAAAGATATTAATTCTTTTTCTTTCAGAGGCTTAATTCTTTTGACAAATGAGGGGAATTAAAATGTAAATTAAGATGATAATTGAGCCCAAATGAAAACAGGATAAAGGGCGGTGCAAATCCAGCAAAGGCGGAAGTCGTCCTTCAGTCGCAAGATCGCAGGGCGTATTTTCCCCTGGCATATGCCGCAGCAATTGCTATTTTATTAAAGACATGATGAAAGCTCGACAATAAAGATGTCTGTGCGCGCGCGCATCATCCCTGACCAGGCTCAGGAGTGACTCCTGGGACGTCACCGTCCAACTCTTCGCCTGTAATGATGATGCTCAATCGAACCGGCCGGATGGCGATTGCATCTTGAAGGACGCTTCCCAGGTAGAAATGGGCTGCTGTTTTAAATCGCAGCTTATTACGTGCATTTCTGGCGAGCGTCCTCGATCTGGTGGTTTGTCTAATTCTCCTCCTCCTCCTCCTCCTATTGATAGTAGGAAACTATACTCTGTTTTTTTCCATCTGTCCATCTGCCTGTGGTGTTTGCGTATGGTAACACTGCGTCCCGGGCTTTACATAGTTACATTGCTTACATTCAACAGTAATAATAATATCCTATTTCGAATATTAACGGTGTAATTCGCATACTGTAATTTATTAAAACACTTTTCAGTTGCAAATGTACACCCAGATATCCTTTTATTTACCTAAAACTTACACATAGCGTAACTATTTAAAGCCAGGGACGCAGTGTTACCATGCGAAAACACCACAGGCGGATGGACAGATGGAAAAAAAACAGAATAGTAGCAATACTTGCGTCTGCGATTTTGATTCAGCCTATAAAGTGCGAGTTTGTACCTTGACTCAGTGGTCAGGTTGAACTGATAAAAATATAGTAATATTGATAATAATTTTTCTGGTGATTAGCCTGTTGTTTCCTTTGAGTCTTCAGATGATTCAGCCTCATGTAGATTATTATTATTAGCACTTACTGGCATAATATTACAGGTGTTTTTTCTTATTGTGAAGAAGAAATGTTTACCCAATTACTAATACTAGTGTACATCTTTGAAAATGCATATATACGTATAGTTGACTTTTCCCTCCATCCTGGGGTACAGGCTGCCAGTCATTATGGGTAAGAGCCCGTGCTGGCCCAAGCGTTGCTTAAGTTATCAACGATAAATAACCCTTCTACGCATAAAATGGCATTGATACCTAGAATGTTTATTATTATTATTATTATTATTATTATTATTATTATTATTATTATTATTATTATTATTATTATTATTATTATTATTATTATTAACAAATGTTCCATGTGGCTCATTCGCTAAATATTTTTTAATGAATATTGTAAAAAAAAAAAAAAGTGAAAATTAATAAACGCATTTCATAAAACTACCATGGTACACAAATGCATCAGGTGGCAAGTGAGTCACTCAACGCACGGCAAATCTTTATTCCCATTCTCTTCTATCGTTCAAAACAAAACAAATTGGAATGAACATAAGTCAGCTTTGAATTGTATTATAGTGATGAAAACACCTGCTGTTTCTCGTCAAGTCGCTGTGGGTACTCGCGTGAAAGGAAAATAAAAAAAAAAAAGTTTAAAGACGTCGTATGCCGTCTGCTGAGAAGCGGTAATCCTCCTTCAGTGCCAGTAATAACCATAATGAATTGTCTTGGTTATGTTTCACCTCTCAATGTTCCGTTATTTGGTAACATTTAGATTCTGATGTATGAGAGAGAGAGAGAGAGAGAGAGAGAGAGAGAGAGAGAGAGAGAGAGAGAGAGAGAGAGAGAGAGAGAGCGCAAGCAATTAAAATAGCCATAAACTATTAAGACATCTCGGTATAATTGCAGTGCCAGAATTTCATTATGAACGCAGCATTTTCCCCGCAGAAATACTTACCATTAAAATAACTCAACAACATTACATATTAGTGAGGATTCTATTAACTTACTTGAAAATTAATGGTTATGGCCATCGCCCAAAATAATTGGATATCGATCTTTTATTATTGGCCGTAATGTTAATTTACAGTTATAATAATTCGCGGGAATTATTACTGATAGAGCACATTCCGCGAACGAACTTATTTTCATAATGAATAAATGTCTATTATTCAACGTCTAATTTCTCAATCGTATATTAATGATTTTGGCGGGGCGCCGCCGGACGGAGCGTTTTGCTATATTGCCGCTACTCCTGTCTGTTCTTGCTCCTTTCGGCTCTTTCGTGGGCGAGAATTGGGTTTCAGCTGTCGGGGCTTCATGGGATATTTGTGGAGTAGATAATGGTGGTTGTAATTCTGATTTCATTGTTGTTAAGCGTGAATGAATAAATGTGATTTCCGTCGGAACGGGTCGCGTTGTCTTTCACTTGGAGAGAGATAAAAGGTCCTTTGTGGAAGTTTTGCTCGCATTAATCTTTTTAACTATCATTTTTCGTCCCCAGGCGGTTTCAACTGGTTTACTTGTGAATTTATAATGATGGCGATGAAGCCTTCTCTCTCTCTCTCTCTCTCTCTCTCTCTCTCTCTCTTCTCTCTATATATATATATATAGTATATGTATATATATATATAGTATATATATATATATATATGAAGAAGAATGAATTCAATCAGTTCTGTTAGTAGAAGAACGTTCACATAGATTTTAAAATATTTCCGACAAAAATTTGTTAGTAAAGAGAAATGGTTTAATTGTACCCTTAGTTTTTTTTTTTCTTTCTTTTAACTCGAAAAATAACTCGAAAAATCAGTGTCATTTTCTCTTCTATCGCCGAAAGATATTCACTTAAAAAACATTGGCCATGTGTCTGATTTCTACTTGTTCTTCATCGAGAGAGATTTGTCTAAGCTGAATAGTTAAATGATGATATTTGTGGATCCATCTCCTTCAAGGTATCGTTATGGCCTAATGGGAAATTGCTTTTCCTTTATGAAATGTTTCAAGAATCAGATACATTGTGACCCTTACGCCTTTGTAAGGATATTATTTGATCATATGTTGTTGCAGTTTTTTATTTTCAAGAATTAATCATTGAAGAATATTTGTAAGTAACCAAAGGTTCGAAAGTCACGTAAAGCCGTTGGTCCCGTTGCTGAATAACCACTGGTTCCATGCAACGTAAAAACACCATACAAACAAACAAACAAACAAATTTCACCTCCGTGTGTTACTCTAAACATTATGAGAAATTGTATTTATATTATAGTACAAACATTTTGAATTTCATAACTCAGTGAATCCCTCATCCCGCCCCCCTCCCCTCTTTTTTTTTTTATATCTTGGATCATAGTTTCACCTTGTACAGTTTCTCAGCAGAGTGCAAAGAATCCATTCCTGGTATTCCTAAACCTATCAGAATTAGCAAAGCAAGTTATCGCCATCTTCGTCCTAGAAGACACCAACAAAAATTTGGAAACTATGTTCCCCCGCCACTTGGTGATTGGTGTACGCATATGCCTTGTATTTCATCATGATTACTTTCAATACTTCAGTAGTTTCCTGTGTCGCCAGAACGGTTCCAGCAAACTCCTCTTTCAAAATCTTTCGCTATCTGCTTCCCGCTCCGGGCAATCTTTAAATTCTAATTTCCCATCATTCCCCTTTTTTCACTCCTGTGCATCCAATCTCCCTCTTTCTGATACCAATCCATGTTCTTTTATTTCATTTCCTTCGGCTGGTTTTTGGTTCTCTCCCCGCCTGCCTCTCTCTCTCTCTCTCTCTCTCTCTCTCTCTCTCTCTCTCTCTCTCTCTCTCTCTGTTCCTCTCCCCATCTCTGCATCTGTGCCTAATACTATTTGGCGTTCTGCCTCAGAATAGACCAGTTATATAAGATTTTTATCCTTTCTATTTTTGGGTTCTCGTTAACTACTTTCATTTTCTCTTCGCCCTCGTCCTCACAACTATTGTCAGTACCTTTTTTTTTTGTTTATCTTTTTTGCAAAGGGTAATTGTTTGGGAATCTTGACATTTGACCCTCAATTCACTGAGAGTTTTTTTTCTTTCAGTCTTAAAATTCGAACTCGTCAAAAGAATACAGTGAAACGAAACCCCTTCTGTTTCTCTATCTATCTATCTATCTATCTATCTATCTATCTATCTATCTATCTATCTACCTATCTATCTATCTGTTGATATATAAATATATATATATATATATCTATATATATATATATATATATATATATATATATATATGTATATATATGATATATAGATATATATATATATATATTTATATTTATTATTATTAATTATTATTATATTATATTATTTACACACATATATGAGGTAGATATTGTTGGATGTATTGGGTTAGATAATATCTGGTAACCGAGGATATGAAGTATGAATATTCATATCATTTTGTAATAATGATAACTTGAACATTCTAGTCGTTCCTTCACCCCCAAAACTGTGAAATACCCTTCACCAATCTTCGACCTCTCTTCACTATCTACCCAGTGAGCATGTCATTATTCTAAAAAATACAGCGATTGCCATTCTATTTGAAGCCTCTTGAACATATATGTCGTACTTTCTTCATTTTCGAATTTTTTTTAAATAATTATTCCAGTATGTGACCACTCCTCGCCATCACCGCTGTTATTTCATCCTTATGGTTAAATAGTTGCACAGCTATAGAATATCTTATTCTTGTTTTGAGACTTATGCAACAAACCAGGCGCTCTCCCGTCTACTTACATCTGTAACCTTTCCCAGTTGTCGTTCACCATGTTCCCATGTGCTTCCGTCCCTTTATTGTTATCAGGCTAACTTGTCTTAGTAACAGTCGCGTCCATTTTAAACACCATACCATATAATCAACACTTTCATTATATCATGCAGTGACCTGTTACTACCGGTTATAAATTCACTCGCACTTCAATCCGTAAAATTGAGAACGAGACATTACAAACAATATAAATATTGTGTATTATATTACATATATTATATTATATATGTGCATAAGTTGGTGTGGGTGTAAGTGTATGTAAAACTCTCTTATACTAGAGGGGTTACACACAGACGTTTTATATGTTAAAGTAAGTTATGGATGTTACAGTGGATTCATGGTATTCGTGACCTGATCGTTAAAGGAGGCTTTACCTTTATCTTCGTCTAAAAATTTATTATATCTTCTCTGGGTGGTAAGGTGTTGGAACTCCCCGTGACTTCCACTTCTTGCGGCCCCTTCATCCATTTCCCGGAGTATTACCGGTCGTCTGTAACACTTTGAGCATGACGGTCTGTATGGTTATGTCGCTGATTTTCTGAAGGGAAACTATACTGCTTCCGTTGAAGACGCGCCAGTTCTGACATAACCTGCATCTGGGAGATAAGGGCTGCGGAAATGGAGGAACAATAACTTTCTGTCCAGCAATTTTTTTTTTTTTCTCGTCTCAAGTTCAGTTTGACGATGCGGTTCAGGCCACAGCTGAAGAGGAGATATATCCGACATACTTGAAGTATTTTGCTCTTGCTTTTGTAAGTGTGAAGACTTGAGCGGTTTACTTAAGAATGAAATCATGATAAGTATTG
>NC_087200.1:22243299-22245799 GCF_015104395.2 Macrobrachium nipponense | reverse complement strand
TCTTGTATCTACTTCTATATGTATAAATCGAGACCTTCTTCTTTTGCTACTGATGCAGTCATATTTGTATAACACCAAATAATCGCTTTTGTCTCCTTTGATATCACTGAGGCAGTTGAGAGACTTTGGCATTAGGTTCTGTTAGCCAAATTTCTATTGTCTTTTGTAAGTTAACATTTAGCTTTATATCTACCTCTAAGGATCCTATTCTTGCACATCAGTCTTGATTTACGATCTCTGTTCTTATCGTATTTGGTAATTAAAGCATATCCGAATATAATTCCCATAAATGATAAAAATCAGAACAATTTTTCTCCCTCCTTTTTCTCCTCCCCTCTAACCAGGTCCGTTTTGTTTGATGAAAACAATAATTCAGCAAAACCCTTTTCTCTCCATTTTGGGTGCTCAGGTTATTCGTACTAGCCAAACAGAGAGCACTTAGTAAAATTTGCTAAATTTGTTTCTAATTAAAGGGTTTGATGCCTCAAATGTCCTTATGAAAAACTGTTCGAACAGGGTTTTTGGCGTTAAGTCTACTCCAAGGACACAGATCATGAGACAAGAAAGGTGCAGACAAGTATGCGTCCGAAGGGAAAAATATTCAGCTTTAGAGTTACATAATAAAGAACTCTTTCATACCTACTCAGTTTGTCACAAGTTGCGCTCAGAAACGGCAGAGTAACGCGCCATATTTACTTGGACCACGAATCACTTGTACTTTCCATCGGACCTCGTTCTCACCTCTTCCGTAGATTTATTTTTTTTATCCACCACGAAATGGCTCACCATGTTGGTCCATGAGGTAATATTTCGTCTAATGATCAAACAGCATTATGTCGCTTTTCGGGCCACCATTTCCCAATCACAATCGTATTGTATTGTTTATCTTGTTTTCAAGCTTATCAGCTTGAATTATGTGATGTACAGCATATGATATCCACGAACATGTATGTATGATATAATATATATACTATGTATATATATATATATATATATATATATATATATATATATATATAAATAATATAAATAAAGTATATGTGTACTGTGTGACTGGTATGGGTGGGAATGGTAGAACTAGACTCACCCGGCGATAGCCCAGCAGGACATTGAGCTTCCTATGAGCACCAAGAAAAAGAGCGTGGTGTTTACATCGTCATCCTTGCAGACTTGCTTAAGGATTGGAAGGCTCTACCGTATCATAAGATATGATATATATATATAGATATATATATATTATATATAATATAATATTATATATTATATCTAGTAATTCTATATATAATATATATTATATAATATTATATATATATAAATTCTATATTATATCTGAATAAGGGCCAGTGGAGGCCGAAACTGTTGATTTAAAAAGAAATTTCAGCTTTTCTTTTCCCCTATGGACTACAAACTTATGTATCTATCTTCGTGAAAAGGAAGACTAAAACCTCATATATATATATATATATATATATATATATATATATATATATATATATACTATATATATACATACATGTAGACATAGATTGGAGTGTTTGAGTAATTATACCTCGCTTCAAGATTGAACACTCTCTCTCTCTCTCTCTCTCTCTCTCTGTATATATATATGCATATACACATATATATGTATATGTATATATATTGAAAGTTTATTGCATCTTTGCACCTATAGCAGCATCTTGAACGAGTACGTTTCCAGCATAAGAAAAAATCGTTCGGCTAGCTAACTTCTTTTGAGAAACTAATTACATTTTTTTTAATCTCGTTTGAGAAAGGCTAAAGTTTTTCACTATTTTCTAGCGTGCGAATTCACCTCCATAAAAGCCGGGTAATTTTTTATTCCGGAGAAATATGGGGCAATAGTTCATCGCCACTGAGCAAACTGGTTAAACCGTGCACATGTTGCTGCTTTCTTTCCCCTTGTTTTGGTGGGCGTTCGATATTATTTGCATGAATCAGTCAAGAGATCGTCGACTTAAGAAATACCACGGTAACGCCGAAGGGAGGCTCGAACTTCTCTCAGACGTGATGTAGTATTGCAGTTGTTCGCTTCATAACATTAGAGAGAGAGAGAGAAACATGATTTGTTTCCAATACTTTCTCCCTGTAGGTACCGAGTGAGGATGCAGTGTGCGCCTCCCCTCTCTGCCTGTGCCAATCAAATCAGCATCCCCCTGGCCTCCTCCCCTCACTTCCCCTCACCTCCTGCGAACTGTCATGCAAACTTCATCCAAATTGTTCACATTTCTGCCCTACAAGTAATAATCAGAGCCGTAACGACTCCATTAACGACCCATCAACAGTTCCAACTCAGGACTGCCAATCACAGCACGAGGGGAAGGGAGACCGTGTTCTGATTGGTCCAGCAAGAATGAACTCATTCATTGGTCAATCAGTAGCCATGTAAAGGTTGCACCAATCACAAGGCTCAATAAAAGCTATATCCATTTAGTCTGTTTTTATAGAATGCATTTTGTGTAGCTTGTGTGCATCCCTCAGT